>NW_006799950.1:4933086-5032090 GCF_000485575.1 Poecilia formosa
GCCTCATTTCCAACACAATCCCACAGCAAAAGCAATTGTTTACACCAGAAGGGATTTAGGATTTAAGCTTCTTAAACCATAAAACTCTAGAAACAATTTCGACAGCAGCAGCAGCAGCACCTCCTCCCCCAATCAGGCACATAATCATACTGTGACATACCAGCTTCAGTGATCCCGGGGCCAAGCAGGGCTTCTTTGTATTTGCGTAGACTTTCGTCATCTTTATCCAGCTCCTGGATCTCTTTCACAGACTTCTGCGCTGGTGGTTTATAGTTTACTGGCTCTGGCTCCTCATTTTCGGCGGCGATGGCTGCTAGCTGCTCTGGGGTCACCTCATCCTCAGCCATGTCTGGAGAAATGAATAACGTACATCAGAACAGCAGCAAAGCAAGCTGAGAATTTAGAAATGTAAAAGAAAACAGAAGTGCAAAGAAATAACCAAAACAAAGATGAACACCTATAGATAGATTTAATCATCCTAATTTCAAATCCTGATTGAAGAGGTTTTGTATTCTGTACTCCAACGCATCTGGTGTGCTGCTGTCAGGTTGTACAAAAAGCCTCATTTATCTTGATGCTGCTGCCCCAGCTCTGCTATATGAAACCTGCGCTGAAGTAACGTCATCAAAATGAGTCATGAATTGAATTAGGCGTCATGGATCACATGACAGAAAGCCTCTCCACCAGGATATGGCGACGTCTAGGTCATGGGAAAACGACTGACATGCCCTGGAATGACAAACTTGAGCCAACAGGATGCTAAAAACAAAAGACAGCATCTTGCACTCATTACAGTCACTACATTAAGTTCTATTTATATTGGAGTTATTTTTCTAAAATATAAAATACTGGCTGCAGTCCAGGAAATTCCTCTGAATTAAGAACATTTATTTTGTCCTCTTAACCACAACATCAGGAATGAAGGCTCCAATGCAGCCAGGAACAGCTGGTTATTTTGAAAGCAAATAACGGGTCCTTCTGCGCTTCCCCATGGAAGAGCTTAGGAGGTTAGCACTGGAATGATTTCCTTTGCAAGAACAGAGTGAGTAACAAAAGCAGGAAGAGCTCCGTTTACTCCAAGAGTCTCGACATTCACACTACAGCCATCCCACCCACAGCCTGCAACAGCCCCACAGACATGCTGGGAGACTGAAGCAATGCAGTCTAAATATTTTAAACCTCTAGGATTTGTGTCGATTCTTGTGAGCTACTGTCTTAGCGCAGGCTGATGTTTTTTTATTAAAAAAATTTGGTGTAGCTACTCCAACATAATAAATAGCTAAAGCAGTCCGATGAGGAAAACAGAGCAGTAAACTGAATGATGGGGCTCTTTCTTGAAGAATTTTCAGGTTAAAGCTGTGCAGAGACATTTGGGTAAAGTAAATTAATAACTGTGAGATGATCACAACACACTCGCATTAAACATTATCTTTGCAGATGTTAATTTTATTTAACACATATCCAGCCAGGAAATTCCAAAGTGACAACTCCTTAAGGACTTGGGATGCCAATAAAATATTTGAAATGACACCAATTGTTATGAAAGACGCAACTGATTTCTTAAAATTTTTAAATAAAAATAGTTTATTTTATGTCTCTCTACGCTGCAAGAGTAGAAGATTATCAATTTATGGAATAGTGAAGAGAATCTCAGAGCACCCTCCAGATTTTAGTTAAATTATTTAGAGAGCTTAAGTTTTTATTAGGTTAAAAACAGTGAAAGTAATTGGCTGCAGCCCCATTATTAGAGCCATTTTTTCCAGTCACAGATAAACCAAAGAACCTTGAATGTTGGATATCTGGTTAGGAACAATGGGACATTTGTTCACACTGCATAGAGCTCCAAAATAAAACTGATTTAAAAATGGGTGGAAACAAGTTTCAGACATTTCAAGGACACACGTTTGTTATGGTTCAACAAGCTTCTACTTAATTTTTCAAGATATTTACTCTCACCTCCATCCTACAGTAAACCACTGATGTTTTTATGTGCAGTGCTGGTCTCGCTTATTAGAACTTAAATAACCTCCAAATAAATTAATCTTCTTCATTGAACACAGTGAAGAACATATTTTGCACACACGTTTTAGTGAATGAAACCGCTGCTGTTAATGCTTTGTACAGATCCAGTTTGACAAAATGATCGGATTTAGTCTTCTCAGATAATATTTCACAAACTTGGTGCGTGCACACAGAGGGATCCTGATCATTTCTTTTTGTACAGTCACCCTAGATCAGGGGTGTCAAACTCCAGTCCTCAAGGGCCGCTGTCCTGCAGTGTTTAGATGTGCCACAGGTAAAAAACAGTGGAATGAAATGGCTTAATTACCTCCTCCCTGTGTAGATCGGTTCTCCTGAGCCTTGCTAATGACCTAATTATTCTTTTCAGGTGTGGTGCAGCAGAGGCACATCTAAAAGTTGCAGGATAGCGGCCCTTGAGGACTGGAGTTTGACACCCTTGCCCTAGATCATCACTTGACTTCAAGACCCCATGCAGCATTTAGAGGACTTCTGTATGAGGGGGACCAGAGAAGTTACCTTAAAGCAAACTTCAAGCTGTTTGCATAGAGACCTGATGTTTCCTCCTTACATTACAGACATATGATCACCATGATTCTTCATCCCCAGTAAAGTGTGACTCTCTGTGCATACCACTGTCCTGGTCTCCTATCTGCTCTGCTCAAACTAGCAGTCATGACAGGAATGTCGAAGCCACAAAAAAAAAAAAAAAAAAAAATTGTTTCACATATCCCCCTTCAATTTTCCACAAAACCTAGATACATTTGGTCTTCTACCAGAAAAAAAATGTGACCGAGTCGAGAGGTTTTTTGTCCCACGTTTTGTGATAAAAATAAAAGATCTATGTACATCTTCGAGCATCCCTCTGGATTTGTGGATATTATTAGGGGTAAAATTGTAACGTAACTTTATACAAAATCAGAGCAGGCTCATACTTGGAAGTCAATTATTCCAAGTATTATTCCAGAATACTTGAAATAATTGACTGGAAACATTTTATTGAAAAAAAAAGTCATTTGATATTAAAGTCATCACAAATAAATCAAATCTGCAAGAGACAGAATAGACCAACGCTATATATAAATTAAAAAATGAGAAGCTTGTAAATAAACTATGTAACTGATGACTTTAAATTCAGTGCTTTTACTTCTCTCTCTTCCATAGAAAAGGCTAATTGAAGAGCCTCGTGTCTCCAGTAGCTGTGAGATAATGACCAATGTTGATTTATGCCTTGGTAGATGAATTCTCAATATAACTTATAGTTCTTATCCTGTCAAATTGTTCACTTGTACTGAAGTAACACACAAAGTGTTAACATGAGATTCAAAGGATTCACAGTAATCCTATGAGAGAGAATCACCACACCCAGCTCTGTGTAGAAACAATCAAGCCAGCCACTGAATAGGACAGGAAACTTTACACAAAGGGAGAGTGAGTGATGCTGGCACCTTATACATTGGTGCAGCAGAAGCTCCTATAAACCAAACTTTGGGATTCTTCACTTCTATATCCTGGTTCTCTTATGCTGTCTGTGTTGATACGTGATTTAATCCCATTTCCGATTACATTACACTATTATGAGCTGTAGCTACTTTCATGTACAAACAATTTGTAAAATTATGGCCCTTGGAAAATTTGCATACCGTTTATATTTATTTTGAAAAATTACATTCTGATACGACTTGTGATTTAACACAATTAACTAATTGACCCTGATAACCCTAAAGGTTTACAGCAAGATTCAAGTTGATGTTATTTCCACTCCCACTTCCATTAGAGCAGGGGTGTCAAAGTCAGTTTCATTTTGGGCCATATCAAAAATCTGACTGTTCTTAAAGGGCCAGTTGTGCCAGAATGTACTGATAAAACCCATTAAACTGTTAAAATATTAATAAATATTAAAGTCCCTCCAGGATTTTGAGATTGTTTTGGTGTTTTTTTGTAATCAAACTCACATATTTTGTGATGCTAATTTGGAAATATTTGTAAGAAACTGTTATATTTACGCTAATGTATGATGATAAATGTGACTTTTTATGACTCGATGTGTCAATCACGGACTATAACTTGACATCAAGTAAGGCTGAGGCAGCAGTCAATTAAACCCAATGTTTTTGACCAATTTTGAGGGAAAATTTTCAGTAAAATCAGAAAAAAATGTGGGGATCTGTTGATTTTGTGTGAATTTTGAGGATTTGTGAAAAACTGGAAGGACTTATTGATGTAATTTGGAGCTTAGAGGGCCACATAAAAAGCTACAGCAGGCCAGATTCGGCTCCAGGGCCTGGAGTTTGACGCAAGTGCATTAGAGTGTCAACAATTACAGCTATGATTATATGCAGTTATTCTGTGCTCTATATTACTACAATTGCCCTGTCTGACCAAACTGATCTACTGACGTCGTCTATTTGACGATGTTTTTTTAATTTCAGGAGGCATATTTGTTTCTGAGCTTGTGACTGTATGCAGGGACATATCGTTGCAACCCTACAATCTATGTGACCTCTTGCCAAAAAAGAAACTACAATTAATTTATAATTTTCATTGTCACTTTTATGTTTATTGTGTTACAATTTAAAACCAACATCCAAACTCAAACATTGTTCCACTTTTTTTTTTTTTTGGGGCTGGTCTTTCCTAACAGTTCTTCATTTTCAATTTCATTTCAGTTCAGTGCAAATGTCTGAACACTTCTGAGGAAATAGGTTTGATTTTAAGCTACTTTTTGAGTGATAATTTTATGGTTCAGGCACAACAACAACAAAAACATTTCAACATGCACAAATAACAAAACTTGGTACATAATTTCAGATGAATTTTGTAGGCATTTTGTAATTTGCAGCATGCTGTAAAGACAATTTGATCACTAGTTTAGTAGCTGAATCGTTGCCGACATGTTCAAAACCCTTGAAAGGGAAAGGCATGTTTGGCAACTGCAGATGTCGACCTTAATGAGCAAAATGTTTCCTTGTGTCTCTACCCGAATCTTAGCTATAAGCTGCAGTGGCAAAACAGTCAAATAAAATTAAACAGGAAAAAACGGCACATCAAAAGGCATCAAAGCACTCTACTACAGATTCCATACTGATAATATTTCCTTTATATTTTGCATACATTTTAAAGTACTTTTAATGAGATGCTAGAGGAGGTACCATTCAGCTGTTTTCCAGCTGAATGAATCAACGTAGTACAACGCTGCCTGATCCAAAACATTTTGAAGCACACAACTGCTCAGAGGAGGCAATACACTTTCCCTGTGCTCACAAAACAAGTTCAGAAATTACATCCAGTCTAGAAAGAAAACAAGGACATAATGTGGAAACCAAAAGGGGTCCCATCACTTTGAACCAACACGGTTTTAAATCTGCAATTGGCAAAGATGAATCAGCTAATATCAGTTTTAAAGAAAGTAGATCAGGAAAAGATTCAAAAAGCACACAAAATATAATACCAATATAAAATGGGTGTTTATATTTGTTTTGCTAAAGTTTATGTCACAAAATTAATGAACGCTATATAAAACATAATATAGACAATATCCTGAAGTAAAAAGAGTAGTTGCTCCTTTTCTCTTTTGAATAAAAGTGAATACATCAGGGTAAATGTCACAAACTTACAATCATAATACTTCAAAACCATGAGACTCTCATACCGATTAATGTATAAAAAGGCAAAAACCACCAAAAGTCATTGTTAAACAGCTCTTTTTAAGTGACAGCATGGCATTCAGGGGGAAAAAAAACACTTTATTGCATTATCATCAGCTTCTATGATGGTGCTGGCCATCTGAAAAATCAAATCTCTTTACAAAATGAATTCAAATAAAACATCATCTATTAGCAGTAGATTTCCTCTTTGTTTGTCCAACTTCACTTATTTTACTGAATGAGCTGTTATATTCATTCTTGCCATGGGAAAATACTTACGTTATTATAAATGTGGTAATGAAACTAATTGAAGATGTTTGGAAAAACAAACAGTATCCATCAATTTAAACTAATTTCCTCCATTGATGGTTTGATGAAATACTTTAAATCTTCATAGCTGAAAATATGGCAGCAATTATTGTTTGATGCTCAGCTCAGCTGCTATTTGGTCTACATGATGTGACTCGTTAAGATATATAAAGGTAGATCAGCTCAACGCTTCAGTGCTGCACCTATAAAGTATAGCTACATAATTATAGCTATGAAACTTTTGTGAAAGATCCTAAAACAAGGTTACAGATATATTTCAATCAAGTCTGAAAGTCGTCAGTGAAATGGCAAGTTAAATTTCATTTGTATTTTGATCATGTGTATAGCCCTAAGATAGTAATAATATTAAAAAAAATAGTTCGTGGAAGATGTAAACAGGAAAATGCATTCTACCATAGAGATTAATTTAAACTGCTCCTCTGAAAAAAGTGTAAATGTCATGAATGTGAAGGCTACAAAGCTAACAACCAGGATTGTTTTTTTCCCCTCAGGAAAACCGTTGTATATGTTGCTTTTTACACTACAACACTTCAGCGACAGTAGACCAGTTCTCAAAATTAACGACGTTATATTATTGAATGAATAAACATTTTTAAAATAAGGCTCAACTTTTCTAGGCGTCGGCCCTTTCTTACAGGGTGGGACTAGGAGAAAAGACAGGCGGCTAGGAAACAATCCAGCCAAGCTAACAGTGCCTTGCGGCTAGCCCGAGCGTGACAAGTTATCATCCGTCAGAGAGCGAGCAGCATCAAGACTGACTCAAAGCAGAGCGAAGACCGGAAATAGATTCAGATCAATGTTATCGGGTGGCTTTTACACCGCGAGGACTCACCTTAAAGTTAAAAAGCCGCAGTGATTTCAGGTGCCTCTGCAGTAAGTGCGTTCGCTGCTCTGAGCCCTTGTGCAAGTATGGCGAACAAGGGAAAGGCGCCGCCCCGTTTACAGGCACGGGGCCGCGCGCGCTGCACGCGGCTGACGTACTGCGGCCGCGAGCTGATATTCAAGTCTTTCCTTCCTGCGTTAACATGAACAATGGCGTCATGAAATAATAAAGGATTAGACAGAATTTATATATAAAGTAATTTCAAATATTTTGAATAAAATGAAAATAGGTACTTCTGGGCACCCAAAAGTCTGTTTCTCAGACAAATACAATATTTAGATCAATAAAAATTACTTGCAATACATAAACGGGAGGCTACTGAAATGTCATGTGCAGCACAATAAAGGAACTTAGTACTTGATAAGGCTTCGTTTTGCATGAATTACAACAATGTGTTGTATAATGTATGCAGTGGGTCTGTGGCACTGCCAACACCAGCAGATGACATGGCTCCCCAGTCCTTCACAGACTTCACACCACACCTCAAATGACAACTAAGCGACAGACAGAGGAGGCCAAATACAAAAAACAGTTTTAGTCCATGCCTTGGACACCTTGTTGATATGTTTCTTTATGCCAACATGTTGGCCAGATAGTGACAAGTGACAACATTGATTCATATAACATTTATTGTTACAGTAAACAGACTGTCACAGAATCACATTTACAATATAAAAAAGGGAATCCAAATGGAATTACTTGCTTTGGACAATTTATTGTTCATATAAACTGAATGTATTCTCAAAAGAAAATTGCCCTAAACACAGCAATGAAAAAAAAATTATACAATAAAAATGTTTACACAATGGTCCTTGAAATAAAATGGCTTCAAAACGTTTGATGCATTATACTGTTAAAAAAAAAGAAAAAAAAAGAAGCACCCTGAGCGTTCTTAGCTGGTGTCCATCTGACACTAAAACAAGAAAGAGATCATAATCATAGAATTATCAATATGAACATATACAGAGAAAGCAGAAACAACAACAAAAAAGTGTTATTCAGTAGCATACCTCTGATTTGTAAGCGTCCAACTGAGCATCCAACTCCTCTGCTGACAGCTGGGGTCTTCTTTCACCTCCCCTCCCTCGACCTCTGAAACCTCCACTGCTCCCACCTGGTCTTCTTTCAAACCGGGGCTGACCGAGCCTGCTGCGGTCAAAACCTCTGCTTGAGCTGCGCGCGCGCACGCGCACACACACACACACACACACACNTCACCTCCCCTCCCTCGACCTCTGAAACCTCCACTGCTCCCACCTGGTCTTCTTTCAAACCGGGGCTGACCGAGCCTGCTGCGGTCAAAACCTCTAAGTCAGCTGCGCGCGCACACACACACACACACACACACACACACACACAAAATCACTCATATTTCTTCACTCTAAAGCAAAAAGCAAAAATAAAAAATATCACCTGCTATCAAGTTTTGCATACCTCTGTGTTTGAACTTCTGATGATTCTTGCTGGATTTTCATAGGACGACCTGAAAAGCAAAAGCAATGACATCATGAACCTCTATTGTGACACCCAAGACATAGATAACAGTTACAAAAAAACAAAAAACAAAAAAAAACTCACCATCAAGAGGAACACCATTATAATTCTTCATGGCTTTGATGGCATCAGCTTTGTTTACAAAGTAGACATCTGCCATTCCTTTACTCCGGCCCGACCGGTCATAGTGTACCGATGCAGTCTTGATGGGGCCAAATTCTTCAAACAGCTCCTGAAGAGCAGAGAGTAAATCTAAGTTATGTGGGCACCTCACAATTAGAGGAAACAAGATCGAAAAAATTTGCAAAACCACCTTAATATCGGAATCAGAAACGCCGAAATCCAGATTCGAAATCACAAGCTTGCTGCTACTACCATCTACTCTTCTTTCTGGTACTGTACTTCCTCCACCTTCGTTCTCCTCAAACATGTCATGCTGCCATTTGTCTGGCAGCTCTCTGGGCTGTGGAGAGCAAAAAAGTAATGTTTTAATAAAACTGATGAATTTCACAGGAACAAGCATGAACACAGAAGTATATGGGCAACCCACCGAATTATTCTTTATTTTGTTTATAGTTTGATGTCTGTGTTGACCATTAAAGGTTATTCTCCTCCACATCTACTGTGTTGTCTCTTGAAAAAACTGGGTTTATTTGTCAAATGATAGCACAATGTTGTTTTAGTTTGATCATTTCATGTAACTAGTAGTAAAAATGGCATTCAAAACACCTTTAAAGACTTTAAACCTGTAGTGAAATTTGGCCGATGCTTTTATGCTATACTCTCTAGAACCAAGGATATGAAAAACCTTTTTCCCAATACTTTCACTTTCTACCTGAAACTTGTCTCAAATGTAAACTTAGAAAAATGTGATCCACAAAGATAATGTCATGTGCCATCTTAAACAAAGCCTGATAGCTTTTTACTGGTTAAACTAATTATACTTTTTTTTTATGCAACATTGCTGACCATGGAGTCAGTCCCTTTAACGTGTTATTTTTTTAGAGCAAACAGCATGCTTAAATCTGGCCTCATGCATTTTACATTCAAACCCAGGGTTTTTGTGTGTGTGTGTGTGTGTGTGTGTGTGTGTCATTTCGCTATATAGCCTGAAGTTTATAAGTTGCACAAGCTTTATCAGGGTATACAGCTGCCTGTTCTTTCTAATCAGGTTTCTTCTATTTATGTATGTTTACATACATAAATAGTATTTAATTCTAGACTGTGCAGCAATGGGTGGCATTTCTCGAGTTCCAACATTATGACAGTCCATCTTACTCGTGGAAATATTTCTGAACGGGAATTTGTCATTGCTGCCACTGTAGGAAAGGGGTTTGCAGGCAATAAAACTAGTTTTAAATAAAGTGGTTCAGGTACTGATGCACGTCCATTTACCAAGATTTAAACAATAGAGAGAAGCTAGTTACAGCGAGTATTGCTCAGACACAAACCACCAACTATTTAAAGCCTCTCTGTCTTACTCTGGTGTAAGGAGCTGCTCTGTTGTTCCTGTCGCGGTGGAAGTTGTTCTCTCGGCTCCTCGCCGCCACCGGCGGCCTCGACGATCCACCGGCTCGACCTGAACTTCCTCCCCGCCTGAAGCCTCCTCCTTCTCCGCCGCGGCCTTCTCTCTTGTTCATCTTGATAATCTCATCCAGAGACATGCTCATCTTATCAGCCATGGCGCCGTTGAAACTTTCTGAAGGTAACAATGGAAATGGACGATAAACTTGCGACGTTTACCAACTGATTTACGTTGGCGCGATGTTGAAATCAGCCTCCGAGCTGTCCTTGTTCTTCTTCTACTGTGTTGTATTGCAAGTTTGCTTTGTGTTACTGACACCTACTGGACCGGAGTGAAAACGAGAATGTGCCACTTCCGCCATATTTTGAGTGGCCAGTTCTCCTAAGGCAACCAAAATTCGTTTGGAAACGCTTTTCCCTTTTAGAACCACTAAACTTTAAATACACCTAGATCTGGATGACTACTTTATATTACGACAGTGTACGTTCCCTTTAGTTCAAGTAATTGTAATAAAGCTCTGCGTTCCTTAAGTGTGCTTAAAATGAAATTGCTTTTTGCATCTAAAAATGAACCAAGGATATTGTAGCATTGTTATCGTTATTCATATTTTTAGATATTTTTCAAGAGTAGACACTGCTTGTTAAGTGACTTAATAAAATTGAAGGTTGTTTCTAATATTTATTTAAATGTTGATAAAAAATGCTTTACTCATCTTCCCATAAACTTTCCTGGTTAAGAAAAATGTCCTCATAGCATGATGCTGCAACTTATGTCACAATGGACAGTTTGCTCAGAGCATTTCACAATGTCTGTAATTTTGGCGTCTTCTGGCCACAGTACCTTCTTCCATGCATTTGTCTGGTCTCCTACATGGCTTGTTGTAGATTGTAGAGAGAGTTTATTTTTGACTGTCCTTTTTCCAGTTTTCCATAAGGGTCAGACACACAACTAATCCTGTCAACATATTTACCCACCTGAGCTGTTGATCTCTGGTCTCCTTCAGAGTTATGCATGCATCTTGGCAGCTTCCCTGATAAATACTCTCCTTTTCCAGGCAGTAAATGTAGCCAGATGGTATCGTCTTTGTGGGTTGTGCAATGCTCTTTCCATTTTCAGTTGATGGGTTTAACCTTAGGTATATTTTGTTATAAACTAGCTACTGTAAACCTCTCCACCACTTTTACCCCAACCTGTCTGCTGTGCTGATTTCTTGGTCTTAGCATTGTTTGACTTGTAAGAAACCTCTGGCGTCGTCACAGAACAGTCATAGTTATAGAGGGATAAAATTACACACAGACTATATTTACACATTAGACAGCAGAAGGTAATTGGTTGCATTGGATTTTATTTAGGGTTATTTAAAATCGCACAGATTTTACCATAAATGTTCTGCTTTTCCAAGTGAAAATTAGTATAATTATATATTTTTTAATATTTAACACAGAAATGTTATATTTTTAGTCGTGTTTTTCAGATAGCTGAATAAGCATCCACCTACAGTAGGTAGATCCTTATTTTTAATTCATGGATTTTGCTTTTTTTTGTTCTTCAAAACAACTTATATTGGTTAGATGATATTTAACTTACTGTTTCAATGTCATTGTTCAGCGCTCTTTCAGGTGCATTTGCAGGGAGGCACATTTTGAAAAATCAACTTCTCATATATATTTTAATGTACCAGATCGATGTGAAGTTTATTACCAGTAGCACTTTTACTAAAATAGTTCTATATAGAGTGCATTTGCAATCAGTATAGAGTGCAACCGCCGTAAATCCACTCTCGGAAAAGAACACCTATTCTATCCTATTTGCTTATTTAATCTGGCAGACTGATCAACACGTTACCTACCCATCATTAGCTGAGGTGTGAGCCAAAACAGAAAAACAGACGCAAACTATACAACACACTTTGGACAGGCTATGCACTTCCTTTATTACAGGTCTCCCTATGGACAGCCTTCAGACCAGATGACCACTCATTCATCTGCAGCAGCAAACAAACGTTTAAACAAATGCCTACTCAGAGTATTTGTGCAACAATCACACAGCTCTACATGAGCGCCCGTGTAGTCTACATCAGTATACTCACTAATGAGGTGCAGTCATTGCTCCCCGGGTGATACGGATGATAAATGTGCTCCAATTGCATGTGCAGCTCAGACATTCAGTTTGCGTTTAATGATGGATTGGGGTCAGAAATGCAGGTTGCATAAGTGAGGCGGTGGCCAACCAGACAAAGAAAGGAACACAGGAGATTTTTCTTTTTAATAGTGCCAGGGCTTTTCCTGCCATGCCATGAGTGCTG
This sequence comes from Poecilia formosa, assembly GCF_000485575.1. NCBI lineage: Eukaryota > Metazoa > Chordata > Actinopteri > Cyprinodontiformes > Poeciliidae > Poecilia > Poecilia formosa. Next base: position 4,945,290 of record NW_006799950.1, read on the forward strand.
GGGAGTGTCCACCTGAGGGAGCTGTAACAAAGGACAAAACCATGAACACATCCTAGTGATCAGAAGTAGAAAGTTGACAAAAGTTCTGCACTGAAGAAGACTTGCTAACAACCTGGCATTTGCCGACATAGATATGAAAATGGTTAGGGCAGAGTTTATAACACACACATGTCCATTTGGATTCTTTTTTAGATTATATTACTAAGGGGGGAGAGGAGAATATGGCTATGAGAAACAAAAAGTCAAAGGTGACATGCTATGAAGAACAAAAAATGAAAATAATTTTGATACACAAATAAAATTCACATGTCACACTTGTGGAAACATCTCCACAGTCTGGTGTGGGGATGGTTGCCTAAATGCACCAGGGCAATTTTACTCTGCAAAAAGTATATCTCAATATTGTATTCTAATTGCAAGATTGATTTCATTAAATTGCATCAAAGTAGACAGGCCACTTCCATGGAAAGAGAGTCTGTGCTTGTATGTCCTTCACCCATTTGGATTATTTGTGTCTGAGTAGGTGTGCAGCTGCGTGTCTGTGTTGAGCAGTATGAAAATCTCCTAAAGGTGAAAAGTTGCTAGAATGGTGCAAAGAGTGGAAAGCTTGCAACACTCAGAGGTTAAGACCAGAAGAGGGCAAATTGCAGAAAGACACCAACTCAGAGCAGTCATACAGCCATCACAAAGGCATGTTGTCAGTGACACTCAGGAGAATCAGACCAAAGAGGCACAGATAGAGAAGGAAAGGCACTGAACCCCCGCCTCAGCACCACTTCCATGTCCCACAGTGCAGAACAAGACTGGAACCCCACTCCACTGGCAGCCAGGCTCCTGCACAAGGCCCCAGTAACCCCCACACCACCCACCAGGATCCCAGAATGACCAAGGGAGGGAGAGCACAGTACCATTTTCCATTGTGACCAATATTAGGGATTCCCACCATAGCCTAGCTTAGGCACAGGCTGAGAACCCATCATGCTCAGACATAGACCAAACTGCCACAAAAAGAACACGCAGCCCCCCAAACCAACCATCCCGAAAAGATGTCATCAGATATCCCAGGCCATTCCTACCTGGTCGAACCAGCGGCTTTTGTTTATGTGTTAAAGCAGGAAAGCTGCTAAAGATATAAAAGACAACAGCCATACCCAGATTAGCTCCTCCTTCCTTCGGAAAATAATTTCTAATAATTAGTAAACCTGCACAAGGAAATTCATTGTCACAGATTTGAATATTATTTACCCTGCAACAGAAATGTTACCTTGAATGTTTAAACTTTGTGAATACCAAACCAAATTAGTCATTCGTGCACAAGATTCAACACTTAGAAGAGCTCTTGATGCCTCCCACCTTCTCACTGGTAGAACTTAATCTCTGTGTCCACACAATCAAAGAACAGGTCCCCCAGTTCGTCTCCTGGTATCTCTCCGCTGAGCATGGCTGAGATCTCGCTCAGACACTGCGACTCCAGATCCCTCAGGATGTCGTAGACGGCTAAACCTTCATCCTGCGGCAGATGCACGACACACACAGAACACCACCTGGGTCAGATGGTACTCATAAATCATTTGTTTAAGCTTACAGAAGCAGCGGCAATCTGACTGATCCGCAAAACGCAGTAAAGCTCCTGTATGTTAAAATGAAGTGAATTCAGAGAGATTTGTACTTTCGTTGTCCAAGTCTGACACATTTGTTGGAGATCTTTAGAAAATAGTCTTTAAAAACTTGACATTTAGATATCTGTAATTGTTGTTTTTCAAAAAACAATCTTTCATATTGTTTTTTTTTTTTTTAGCAGTGTGATTTTATCAAGAAACACCAAACTTCCTGAATCTAACTCAGCTAAACATCCACAGCTGTGGAAATATTAACAGCAGAAACACAACTGTTGTTGAGCAATCTCTGTTTCCTCTCAACAACTGATGTGCTGTAAAGGAAAAGGCTGAGACTGATACCTCCAAATGTGTTAATAAAACTGTGATATGATAGTAGAAAAAATATTTTTGGATGAGTGGATGTTCTTATGCCTCTTATGTCACTGTAAAAAAACAAAATAAACTTTTATCCCTGGAGTCCCCATGAAAGAACATCTGCTGTTTAAATATTTGGGTTTGTAGTTGGTGGTTATCTTACAGTCTCATTTCCTTTTTAACTTAAGCCTGTTTTGTTTTTTGTTTTTTGTTTTTTTTGCTCTCCACACACCTGGTTTTCATTTCTAATTACTGCACATGCTTTACTTTAATTGCCGTCTTCTGAGAGTATATTTTCTGCTTGGTTTCCTTTGTCAAACACCAGGTTTATACGGTAAACTTTAAGTTATTTTCCAAGGAGCCATGTCAGTTGTAGTTTAAACGAACATCATGGATCTGAATTTTCGAACAGACTTTGTTAGATCTGGTCAAATTAACAACTTGTACTCAAGTTGATGTCCAGACAACATGATGATGCATTTACGCGTGAAAACCTAACAACTTGAATAAATTACAATTCTCCAAGGAAGTGCAAGACAGAACTCCCCGACAACGATGTAACAGACTCAGGTGGGTTATTATCTTAATAAATGAAAATATCATTAGAAACTGCTCTTCACTCAAGTTTTCTATTCTTTATATTAAAAGTAGTTACACAATCTGAAACAAGACTGATTTTAAAAAAAATTAAAGAGGAAAGACTTTCAGTTTGCACAGGTCATACCTGCATTTCATTAGTGTTGAATTATGTGATAAGTTATGGTAGTTTGATACCTTTACAGCTTTTTATCATAACAGCTCTTTTCTTTTTTTTTATCGTAATGTATTATACACACAAATACTGCCTTGGTCATCTTTCTAAACCAAGGTCCCTGAACTTTTAATCATTTTTAAATTAAAATAAAGGTATGAGATCATTCTGAGTGAAATAAACACCTCATGGGTTATTTTAGATTCTTGTTATAGTGAGTAATGTCAGTCCAAACGGGGCACTGGACTGTCTGTGACCTGTTTACCTTCTAAATTACACACCGAATCTCAGACAGGACATTAGCTAAAAAAAACCTACAGCAAAAGAAAAAAAAAAAAAACCTCTGCTCTTTGGAGACATTCTTCATGGCCTTCTTAGACAAGTGATACCTTTAGTTACTTTATAAAGTTATCTTAGCTCATCTGCGTCTTGTCTACTGTGAGGAAATTTTGGATGTGCGACTCCTGTAGACATTATCCACTAGATTAAACCGGTTAAGCAGGAACCAGAACCGTAATAAATAGAAATAGACATTATATATAATCTCAAAGCATAACTCAAAATTCAGTACGAGAGATTTGAGCTTTTCTGAAATTACTCACTAGTTTGCGAACATTGAGGCTAAATAGCAATTTACAGATATGAGGTGGAGTTACAAATTTGCAAACTGGTGAACCCACCATGAGCAACCATTCAGTAAACATAGCAATTTTAAATGTCATCTAGCAGTCACTGTCAAACTTGGGCTTTATTTATTCGAGTCTGTGCCTAGAGTGGCCAATATGCCACTTAAACATACAATTGAAGATCAAATTTAAAGTAGTTTCTTTGCTAAGATGTTTACTATGTTGTGTTGGAACAGCTGAAATGCCAAGATCCAATTTCCGTGTAACTGGGATGTTGTTAACGTCCAGCACAGATGGTCTCTGTCAAAAAGGTTAATAATATCGTAAGTCGTTCCCCCACCGGTTTGGTCTCCATGGTGTTGAGCGCCACCTGGTGGGCCTTGTAGAGATCGTGTCTGCGATCCACCCGGCTCTGAAAGCGCGGCTGCTTCCTGACGGGGTCGCTTGGTCCAAACTGCGGAGAGACCACCCTCAGGACCGGGGTGGGACAATCCGAGAATATAAAAGGCTTGAATATAGACCTGAGGAGGTGTTGGGTGTTGGTGAGGGGGAAACAGAGATTGATAGATTCATAAGACAAAGAGAGTACGCTGATGTGGAGCAGCCTATAGAGTCATTTTAAAGTCAAACCCAAGACTTGGTATTTTCTAGACAGATTCCAAAGAGTCCAACTGCTTCTTGTTGTAGCTTGAGACAAACCTGGATGGGTCTGGGGTGGCAGTGAAGAAGTGAATGCAGGGAAGGCTAGCGTCTCTGGGCAGGACAGACACCATGCTGCCTGTGGTGCAAAATCCTCCAGAGTCCATGCAGATGCCGCTGGGTTTATCCCTCAGAATGGTCATCATCACCTCCGCCGTCACTGAGCCTGAACAACACAAAGCGATCAGCATCTTTACTGGGTTTCATTGCACAGATTCGCATTTACAAATGCCATAACTAAAAGAATGATGAATGAAAGTCATAAAAATGGTACTGTGGGACATTTACCATCGTGCTGTTGGAGCAGTTCTGTGCCTCCCTTGTAGCGCTTCTTGGCCAGCTCCATCCTGGCCGGAGGGTTTTCAGGACTAAACACCTGAGAGAAGTTGAACTCTCCCTGGCCATCCCACCAGCCCTGGTCCTTGGCCACGCTTCGTAGCTCTGGATGCTCTGCTGAGATCTCAGTGTGGATGGTTAATTGATTGGAAATGTTCTTTACGCCCTCTGAAAAGACAAGACATGTTTTGTTTTTTTTAATTATCAGGCCTAAATAAAATCCAGAATATTTCTTCCTTCAAAACGTTAGCTTCACTAATTACTGAGAAAGTCCACACATATTCCCTGGCCTGACAGGATGTGTAATCCATGCAACATCAGAGATTGATCCTTTAAGCAGAATTTGCCCAAAAAGTGAGAGTGAGCATGCAAAAGGGCATACATCATCAATTTTAAAACTTATCCTTTTCAATTGTGTTCAGACTTGTTGCTCATTGCATTAATTTCCATGACCAAAATTGAGTAATAATTAAAAAGGAAGGGAACAAGCAAGAGCAAGGCAGCCGAGATCCCAGCTCAAAGTTTCTGAAGAATTATGATGTAACACTTAGAAAGTCATATCCAGGCATTAGTGCAAACCCAAGACAAAATAGTGGCGATAGTTAAGTCTAGTAAAGGTCAAAAAACAATGTAGTTTTTGCACTTAACTTTTTTTTTTTTTTAGAAGATTATCAGCCACATCCGTCACACCATGTGGTCTGACACATAATTTCTGTAGTTAGTTTAGTTTGTTGACCCTAAATACTCACTGTAAGCTCATGTTTTACATTTGGTTGATGGAAGCGAAATTACAATACTGACATGCAATCAGACTGCAGCTACAAATGTGTTTTCCTCCATTTAGCTCAGGCACGAGGAAAAGGACACAAGGACTCTAAAGGAGGTTTAGAGTCCCAGTTAAACGGCGTTTAACTGAAAAATCTGGAGGTTCAGAGTCCTTGTCAAATGGCGTTTTGACTAAAAATCTGGATCTTTTTTTTTTCAAATTCCAATCATTTTTTTCAAAATCTCTTTCTCCTTCTTACTGTTTATTCAATGTCACATGTTGTAAAGCACTTTGAAATGCCTTGCTGCTGAAATGTGCTATACAAATAAAATTTGATTGATTGATGATGCAGCTGAAGCTAATTATCATGGCAATTTATGCAGGAGGATCATCTGGTGATTTATTTAATGATATGTGGACCTAAGCAACGTTTTGTGCTGAGACAGGACATAAAATGGAAATCCCTGTATAACTCCAGATGATGTTGCCATCCATATATGGCAATCATGTCCTGTTTTTAACAAGTGAGGGTCTAGCAAAAGCTTTTTGTAGATAAAAAATGCTTTCAAACTTACAAGCCTGATTTGAAGAACAATCGAAAGGTCGATTAGGACTTATTTGTGCTTAATACTTTCAAAAATGTGTAGGATTTATGGCTCTAAAAACCAATATGTTCCCTCTAAAAACTGACCTGAGACTTTCTGCGCCACCCAGAGTCTCCCAGCGGTTTCGAGCACCCAGGCCTCACTGCGGTCCACCAGGAGGAAGGTGTTGTGGTAGCTGAAGGGTTCTGGTTCCTCCTTGCACTGCCCGCCCTGGCCATGCTGCTCCAAGAGGCCAGTGATGACTGTCAGTGCTGCCCAGGCACTGTCGCCACGTTCCAGCCCGAGCCTGAAGGTCAAACCCAAGCTGATCACTGAAATGCAGTTTGGGGGCTATGCTTATGTAGAGAGTGTTTGGATTGTGGTTCTTCTTGGTTTGAGGCAGCTCTGAAAGCTAGAGGAGTATTTTCCTATGCAAATATGAATCGATATGAGCCACACTCAGCTTAAATTAGCCATCACAACATGCACATGACAATCTACACGGCTCTACAAAGAGGATTACTTTCTCCAAGTGTACAATATTTAATAACAATGAAATATTGGTAACTTTTAATGTTTTATCAAAATGAATCTGAGTAATTTGTAAATGCTTCAGCAGCTCACCGGACAAGGTCCATGCCCAGCAAAGCCTCTCCAGGGACCACAGGCTCTCGGGTCCAGACTGCCTCATTCCCAATACACACTCCTTGGTCATTAGCTCCCATTTCGGCGCCCCACAGCCAGGCTGGTTTACTGAGGACGACGGCATAGGTCCTCTCCACTTGAGGGATCTGGATGTACGTGCACTGCAGAAAAAAAATAATTAATGGGAGAACAAAACCACCTTTGATTAGATGGCAACTATTAGACTACAATCCTAAAGACTGAAAGATGTGAGGGAAAAAGGTTTCTCTCTTCTGTATCAAAAGGTATTTGAGGACAGCTCGTCTTAAAACCCATCTATTTTACTTGACTTTCAACTCCAGCAGGATCTTGTTTTAAATTGTATGTTTGTTTTTAAACTGTAAGAGTTTTTCTTTATTTTTTTATTTTTTTATTTATTTTTATTGTTATGTTGTGTTTTAATGTACAGCACTTTGTATCAGCTGTGGTTGTTTTAAAATGCTTTATAAATAAAGTTGGTATGGTATGGTAAAAGTGGAACCTTCGGTAAAGAATTTCAAGAAATAGCATCACAAGTGAGGCAAAACATAGCAGTATTTCCAGCAGGACTAACTGAGAAACGAGATGTACAGTCCTGGGTACAGCTAAAACCCGGATCTTGACCTCATTGAGTTGGAACGGTGTAGCTTTAGACATGTTCTATATGTAGGAAACCCCTAAACATCTCACAGCAAATCTGAGGAGTTGGGAAAAATGTTCCTCAGAACAATGTTATAGACGAGTAAGTCATGGCTACAGGAAGCCCTGACACTAAGCTAATTTGGAGCTAAGGTGTTCTAGATTGATGTTAGGGTTTTATTTAAAAGCTAGGTTAATTCGGGTATTATTTGTAATTAGACAACATTCCAATGATAAACAATTCTATAAATGAAGATTTTAACTTTGTTTTTTTTGTTTTTTTTAATGAATGAATATTTCATGGGGTGCTCTAACATTTGTACATCCACGTATTTCCTGAAAGGTATTTATTGTGTTTGAAATTAAAGGACACTTTTGGTTGCATTTAAATGTCACGTCAGTTTTGACATTACTCCACCAGAAGGCTGACGTCACCACATCAGGAGGATGGCGGGACATGAGCATTAATGAGGCTTTAAAATTACAGAATTACCAAACTATGGATACCGATATCTCAAATGCGCTGACGAGGGAATGATGCCTGTATTGACTTAAACTGTTTTCACCTATGAACACTGTGGATGGTCATAAATATGTTCAGCTTGTTTGGGACTTTTTCTGCTGTTGCTGTTCAGACACGTACTTCACTGTATGAGGTTTTTCGCTGGAGATGAGCTCTAACAGCACAAATATGCAAATGCAATGGGGGTGGAGGGTGGCTGTGGTCTATGTAAAAGTACTGTGTTTTCTTTATGGCGTGTCAAGAATTGTGAATGGATTTTCTTGATTACGTCTTGCTTTGACAACAATATTACAAGCATTTAACAGCACCAACAGCTTGCAGCAAAAGGCGGTAAAATATTTACGTGGCGGAGCTGAAATGTTCTGCAAACGTTCCCAGTTTTATACATAAAAAAAAATGTGAAAACCAGGTTTGCTTTTCCTTCCACTTCACAGTTATGCAATACTTTGAGAATGCCTGTCATGCAAAATCTCAGTAAAACATGTTAAGGTTTCCGGTTGTGGCGGTGTGTGTGAAGGCTTGGAGTGCGAATACTTTCGTAAAACATTAAGCCACAAGAGCAGCCATTATCCAGTGCAACTATTGTTCAAAACAACTTCATTGAAATACAAGCCTGGCTCCCTGTAAATCCAAATCACTCCTCTGTGTATTTATTTATGGTTTTAAATGAACCGTGATGACCTTCTTGATCCCACTCTGCCAACCCACACTGATGGGTTAAAGAGGGAAAGGGGGCGCTTTGGCTGCAGCAGTAGTGGCCAGATTTACCTCCAGCGTGGATCCTGGAGGATGAGACGCTGCAGGGTGGTAGACCACCTCCTGCACCTCATCTCGGGGACGGTCTGAGTTCTTCCCAAAAATCACGTGGTCATCGCGAGAACCGGGGGGTAAAGAAACAAAACAATCACATGACATGGGAGCCTGTGCCATCCTGCAACAACAACAACAAGAGAAGAAAAAAAAAGCAAAAGAAACAGTGAGGAAGAGCTGCAGTTTAAAACATGCCAAATAAGCACTTTCTAGTGTAAACAACCCCGAGAGTCTGACAAGAGTGTTTGACATCCAGCACGAATGAGCGAGCCTCCGCCCTTTCACCAAAAAGTGCATGCGAGGCGTCAAGAGGAAGGGACCTCTCCGTTCCCCAAACTACTCGCAGAAGAAAGTCCGCTCCCGCCGGTGCACTGAACATCACGCACGGATTAGGTGGCAGTCTTGTGCAGAGCACTTCATTGACCGTAATCTCCACAAATCCGACCCCCATGTTGCTTTATTACCGCTCCTCGCACGCATTTGCCATCGCGAATCGCTTTCGATGCGGAAATAACGCGAGAGGGGAGAGCAAAAGGAAAAAGTGTGCCGAGGGACAGGAGCGGCGTGTTTAACGCAGCTCGCTGTTTGCGAACGGCACTGCTTATTACCGGAGATAAGGCCCTGCTGAGCTGCCACTGCCCGAGCTGTCGCTTCGGCTCTGCTTATTTCCAGGAAATAAGAGGGGGGAGTTAATAATCGGAGGGAGTGGGGCTGGATTTGGACGGATCGCGGCGTCTGAAAACTACAACTAAGAGTGCAGTTGCGGGGATAATAAATTTACCTGTGTTTTTAATTTTTCGGTGGTGGGAGCGGACGGTCAGCGGGGAGAAGACAGGCAGGTTGTAGAAACCGAGTCACGTGACCGAGAAATCCAAAGGTCTGTACTTAAAGGTCTCGTCTCGTCTGGCCACAAACAGCTCATCGTCTGTCAGAGTCCAGTTCACAGTGATGATGCAGCTTTTTTTTCTTTCTTTCTTTTTTTTTTCTTCTTTTTATCACGGGTCTGTCTCTTACTGGCTGCAAACTCACAGCTGACGTCGCATTTGTAATCACGGGAATCCCTGCAAGTTTACACCAAAATGTGCAATCTTTGAAAAGCAAAGAGATATGTGTGAATCTGGTTACATAGCTGCTGTTAAGTCTTGCTTAAAATTTCAACCGTTATTGAATTGCGGCAAGAGGAAAGAAAGACAATGTCGAAAAATAAAGCAATTAAACGCTTTGTTTGCAATCAGCCAGTGTGGAACATGGTAGTGGCAGAATCGTGCTGTGTGGCGTCATGAGAACTTGGGATGGGGTGCATTTGTATTCTATGCTTCAGGTCTCTTATGAATTGATTTAACCCTGCTTTTTAGTTGCTTTTAGTTTGACCTTTGTTTATTTTATTTTAATCTCTGAAGGGTGTTCAATTTAGCTCCAGTTTATTTGCCACTTCTTTTCTGACTTCTCTTTTTTTCCCCTTAATTTTTGTTGGTATGAGTCCATCTGTTACAGCTGCAAAATGACATTGTCTTGTAATACTATAGAAAATGTGCATATAAGATAAACCTGTGTTGAAAATTAGAGTTACAAATCTGTATGTGTTTGGAGGTCTATAAAAGAGACTGAGCAGGAATATTACTAATGATTCAACTAAAGTTCCTCTGGTTGTTATGAGACAGGCTTCAGTTTGAATTACTCATACACAACATCATAAATATTTTCCTGTCTGTTCACAGCCTAATATGTCTGTTTGTTTTGTTTGTTTTTTTTTGTTTGTTTGTTTTTGTTTCCTTTTCTGGACTTTGATTTTTTTTTAAATTCTTTTTTATTCTTTTTAAGCTGACCATAAATTATTAACTTGGCAGTCTCCTGTCTGTGTTTGAGTCTTCCACATCCACAACAATTTTCAAAACTAATACTTCATATGTATCTAAACGTTACATCCCTACCAAAAAAGCATGGTGGTGGCAGCATCTTGCTCTGGGATGTCATATTCTAGAGCTCTGTGTGTTCATTTTGTATCTGTGTAGGGTACTTTAGGTTTTTAATATGTTGTTTAGTGTTTTATATTTATGGTTGTATGCTTTAGTTACTGATTTTCTTCATAGAACTTTGTTTCTGTTTTATTTGGTATTGTGCTTCCTGTGTTTTACTTATTCAGTTTCTCTGTCGCTCCTGTTTCTGAGTTTTATTGCTTTGTGTTTTTAGTCATTCTTGTTCTGGGTTACGGTCACTTTTGTTATTTTGAATCTCTCTCTTATTAAATGCAAACATTATGAGAATCCCTACAAGTTTTTGCAAATCTGCATAATCTATGAAAAGGAATAATCAAGTGGTAACTGAAATATATCCTATTCAAATGAAAGGAAAAAAAAATAAATGAAGCTCATAACAGTCAAAAATCTCTATTTTCCCAACCAGGATTATTTTTTTTTTAAGTTAAAATAATAATTGTGAAGGTGACTTATATACTATTGATATGCAGGATTAGTAGGTTTTTGTGTTCATTAGCTGCAATGTGAAGACAGATTTTATTTTACTAAGGACTTGTTTAGAAAGAAAGAAAAATCCCAGGAAGTGTTTTTCTATTATTGTTGGCAATGCTTAACAAAGCTGTCAGCTATTCACGTAACTCCAGTGATGGTTAACGTTCCTACATTTTTTTCAACAAGTGTGTGTGGTTTAGGTGGAAAGGTAGTGAGTTGTTTTCAGTTTTAACCACTAGATGTCACTGCATCCAATGCACTTGACCTTTAAAAAGTTAGAAAGCCCATTTTTTATTCCCACATAGTAACACAAGCAGATAACGATATAAATTAACCAGTCAAAAAATATAATTAACACTCCATGTGGTAAAGAGTTATGTACCAGGATGTCTTTATGAAATCCAATGTAACAGTAAAAAAGGAAACTACAGTGCACATTTGCATCACTAGATTATATGAAATAAAAGTTGTACTACACCTGAGTACTAAGTGGAATAATACTGAGTGTAACAAGTTAAATATATGTTTATCTTTGCTGTATAAATAGGTCACAGTCTTTGGCTCAATGACACTGCTCCTGCACAGCACTGGTTTTTACCGGTCCCTGAATCCCCTGTTGGCTAATCAGTGTAATTAAAGTTTGTGTGTGGTGTCAGTAGTTTATTGAGTGGGTGTGTCCCCCCTCAGTGGTGTTTCATTGAATTATGTCGCTGGCACTCCCTGTCTCAGACTTTGGAGACACACTCAGTCCCCAGCACCGTCTAGCTACACTTTAGAAACCACTGATTGATTTTTAAGGGTCGAACCCTTGTGTTTTACCTGACATTGGTTATTTTCACAGTAACTGCTTCTGTAATGTTTGCAAAGAGTGGATCCCAGCCTACAGGAGATTTAAAAAAAAAAATCAGATTGTTTCTAAAACTTTAGTATCAAAGTTTAAAACATTCTCATCTTTTGCTGTATAAATAGGCTGAAGTTTGGCTTTGTGAAGCTTTTTCTGCATTGCAAGGCGGTGTGTATTGCTTATTTGCAGATCCAGTCAATAGAAATTGACACTCTTCTGTCACACAATAATAAAATGTTGCTTTATGGGGTGTCTGTTGAGGCCAAACTCAGTGTTTGGTATACAGTGGTACAGTGAACCCTTCACAGCTGTGGACTCAACTATTGGCAGATTTTTTTATTTTATTTTTTCGTGGAATGTACCTTCTCAATATTTGCATAAAATCTGCTTATTTGAAAATAACTTTGTGGAGCATATGTAAAATATTTTAAAGTAAATGCACATAGCTGGGATATTAGGCCAGGAGTCTTCAACTCCTGTTCTCAAGGGCAGCTGTGCTGCAGCTTTTTAGATGTGTTCCTGGTCCTGTAAACTTGCGTCAAGTGACTGAATTTAATGCAAGTGACTTGTGATCAAGTTCTCCAGAGTCCTGCTGTCCTCATGATTTAACTCAGGTTTGTTGAGACGGAGACGCATCTAAAATTGTAGAACACCAACTCTTGAGGACTGGATTTCAAGACCTGTGACGTAAGCACAATGCTACTTAACAGATGCCCTGACCTGCAGAGCTGAATCATGTGCTTTGGGGTGGTAGATCTAAACTTCTATGAACGCAGTACATAGTGTGTGTGCAACCGGAACCTAAACACAAAAGGCTCACCTCAACAACAAAGTTTCCTTCATTTTGGTTTTACAAGACAAACAACTTAGCTGGTAAAATATAATAGCTGATTAAACCGGTCCTGCAATCCTTTCTTTGTAATAAAACGATCAACCGAAAGGCAACAGAAATGGCATCAAGCCTTTTACAAAAGCTTTGTCAAAAAGAATCCTAGAAATGTTTTCTTTAGCCATGCAAACCAGCTCAGCTGCACTCACTGACATGCGTAATCCTTCCTTTCACTCAATTGTTTCTAAGTCAGTGAGCACCACTAGTCAAGATGAATACCGGCAGATTCCATTTTTTGAAAGGTACTCAGGTTGCGTGTTTTGATGGCGCAATCATGACGAATGAGTGTTTTTATCAGTTCACTTGCCCATGAGTGGCAGTCTGTCTGCGTCAAGCCCTCAACCCAAGCTCATCTGTCAAGAAGAAACACCTGGACCCCACTGAATCCCACTTATGCCAAATTGGGAGGAGGTGATGAGTTACTTGGCGAAGCAGCACACTCCTGACTGATGTCTCCACACAGCCTTTGGGGAGCGCTGGGGGCGATAGGCCTAAAAAGTTGAGAAATCTCAGTGAGAAGACATCCTGTTACCTGAACGGCAGCAGGCAACTTCCACTCCCTCCACCAGCCTTTCATCTCCCGGAGCTGCTGACAAGCATCGCACATCCTGTCTGCCCTCACACAAAACACCATGAGAAGTAAACACCCACCTGAGCCAAAAGCAGACACACCCAAGGAAAGGATTGTACACGTAAACAACATGCACACACACACACACACACACACACACACACGCAGAAACATGCGTGTAAGCCAGCACAGACATAGTGAAACTAACAGATTTACAAGCGAGGCTTCTAAATGCATTCATATATCAAACTACAAAAGTAACAAGCTGCTATTTTGACTTAAAGTGTGATGAACAGGTAATTAGTCAAGTACAGCTAAGAAGGAAATTGGATGTTACTCTGTTAGTCACAACAAGTTATTAAATTACCTTTGTATTTTGTCCTGATGGAGAATAAAAAAAACTTGATGAGTCTTTAAAGATAAATCCAAACAAGCCTCACTTTATCAGCACATTTGGAAAATCTTTTATACTTTTTTTTTTAAACTTTTCTACATTTTGCCACATTGTAATCACTAACTTCAATGTATTATCATGTGATTTAATGTGACATCACAACATGATGCTGGGTAAAACGGCAAAGCTGAATGAAAGCAGAATTTGTAGTTCCATTGATTACACCAACCTGCCCAGACCTGCAGCACCAAAGCAGTTTCTCTTATATATGCTTTGTTAGTTTCATGCCAGATCTAATGGGATGAATGATTTCCAGAAAGTTTCACAGAATGTGTTTTATTTTTGGTCAGCTCTCTTTGGATACCGTTGTGTCCCAGTCTCTTTCTTGTTAATCGATAATGAACACAGACCTTTAGCTGAGGTAACAGTGGCCTGCAATGCTTCATATGCTGCTGTGAGACCTTCGAAATGAGTCGGTGATGCATTCCATGGCCATTCAACGACAGAAAGCTGTTCCCTGTTTTCTCAGTTTGTGAACTCTCACTGTGGCTCACTTGACTTCCAAAGCCTCGTGAATGACCTTTTAACCTTTTCCAGGCTGATAAATGTCGGTGACTTTGTTCTTGAATTTCCTTAGATCAGGACATGATGTGTTGCTTTTGAAGATCTTTTATTCATGTTGACACACACTTTGTTATCATGATTTTATTTTATTTTATTTTGCCCATGAAAGGAAGCCATAATTCATGATTTAATAAGGAACCAATAACTATACATTCACACAGAGCGCCAGAATGGTTTCTGCTGTTTCTTTTACTTCTGATCAAAACGTTTTTGCGTTTTGGTTTTGGTTTGTGTTGGTTTTCTGAACATTTCTTTGTCGTTTTTTTTGTTGTTGAATTGGTCTTGCCATATTCACTCATTCATTACCGTCCATACTGTTTTCCCATATCAGTTCATTCATTTTAAGGTTGTTAGTTTATTGTTATGTTCTCTTTTTGATGCATTTTGAATTCTTCTTTATTCTTTCCCCCTTGGTTTGCAGATCCTATGTGACTAATTTAGTTCCATCTATCTGAATTATTCATCCTCCCTGCGTTGCTGTTCCACATCCCCTGATTGGACTCACCTAAATGCAATGCCATTCCCCACTCTTACCATTAGCTCACTGGGTTTCTTTGTTCATTGCTGGTGACTGTCCTCCATGTCCTGGTCTCCTTGTGGTCAATTCTCTTATTATCATGCTGATCCCTGTCTGCATTTTGGTCTAAACTCTCAAAATAACTTCTTTAATGAAATCAGTATTTGAAGACTGCAATTAATATTTACGCAGTTTATTTCTTATATTAATATTGTTTTATGATCTGAAACCTTTAAGTGTGTGTGTGTGGGGAATCAAAAACAAAGACAAATGTAAAGGGACAAATCTGCTTTTAAAGCTCTGATTATCTTCAGAGGTGTCCTGATAGGAAAACTGAGACTAAATTTGGTGTGCAATATTACAGGTGGATTTGACCAGGACTAAAGAGAAAAGCAGGAGTGTAAACAACAGACTGAATATAGGGAAGTTATATGACAAAGAAATAAAAGGAAAATTAACTGAATGTAAGGCAATTCTGGAAAGAGTTAAACAATTATGAATTTCTGAACAGAACTTGAGCAGTGACAAGAATTCACTGAAATAAAAAAATTACCCAAAATTACACAAAGCTCAAAGTCAAAACCATAAAATTAAACCAGAGTCTTATGAATCATTATCACTGCAAAGATCTCAGGACTTTACAGACGGCAACACGCATCACCCTGAACACACAGCAGATCGTGCAGTTAATCCATAAAAATACAAAATATACATCTGTCAACAAGGAAACTTCTTACACACACCATGTACCATAAAAGAAGAAAGCAGATTTTGAAAGCAAGTCAGAAGGAGTCCATTAAAAATCTACCATAGGCATGGAGGACAGATATAAAATGTAGAAGGTGCTCTGGCTAGATGGGACCAGATTAAATGTTTTAGTCGACCTTTAAAAACCAACACACACCTATTTCACAGAAAAACATGGTGGTGACAGCATCATGCTGTGGGATTGCTTTTCATCAGATGGGACAAGAAAGCTCGTCACTGTTGATGGGAAAATGAAGAAAATCTGAAGAAAAAGATTGAATGCTCAGGTGGAAACTAACTTGCTAGCACAAACGTCTGCAACCTGTGGCTCTTTACACTTCCCACTGTGATTGAGCAATATTTTCAAATGTAAAGACAGTCAAAAACATCCCAGCTTTACCAGTTTTATTAGGTTTCAATACAACATATCCACACAAAAAATAACAATGTTTTCAATACTCCTTTTACAGATTGCAAAAGCAAGTCAGATGGAGTTGATGGGTTGAAAACGACATGCCTTACCGACGTCATTTAGAGGAAAGTAAAACTGTACTAAACATAAAAACAAAACTGTTGCTTACATTTAAAATGACTCTTCTTGTTTCACAAAGAGACTGATTGCTTTTGTGGCTCTAAAAGTTTGGTTTACCTGGGCTGCAGGCTTTTACAGCTGCAAAGGTTTGTGACTCCTACAGCAGGACATTCACAGACCCTGTGAATCAAATCTCCCTCAGCCAAATGTCAGTCTCTAAAAACTAAACTTTGGTAGAGACACCTTAAAGACTTGAAGTGTAAGATTTTCAACAAAATATTGACTCAGTGGAGATGAGTACACCTACTTTCAGAATTTGTCTACCACATTCAGTGATAAATGCATTGAATTTTGTGGTTCTAATACAACAAAAGGTGAAAAAAGTTAAATCCTTTTGCAAGGCTCTGTATTGACAGCAGGATTGTTGCTGTGTCGTGGGCCAGTTTGTGGAGCCTGGTATGTGAAGCGGAGGGCTGGCCGGAGAAAGATGAGGGGTTTTAGGGGACGGAAGCAGCTGGTGAGAGGCCCAGAGGATATTAATCTGACGGGGGGAGAGACAGGATGGCAGCAGAGGAGGCCGTCTAATAAAGCATGGTATTACTGCTGCAAAGGTGTGTGTCTGTTTGTATACGTCTGAATGTCTTCCTGGAGGATTACAGGTGAGCTACAGAAACAACGCCGGCTGCCCAGCTACATCGAGATGCAACAAATTTGGTAAGTTTCCACATTTTCCAAAAATGATGATGCACCCGTTTTTCTTTTTCTTTTTCTTTTTTTTTTGGGCACTGCGTTCAGTTAACAGCTGCAAGGAAATCTGTGATTATCTTTATGACGTTTGATGAATCCAACCACACAATTTAAAGTTCTAAACACACGCAGAGAAAAAGAGGGGGGTTTCTTGGGAAATTAGATGAAATGAAGTGATCCAAATTTTCTTTCAGAGGAATTAAAGTTCCGGTTAAAAGGCAGAGGTGGAAATGTGGGAGGGGAAGCTGGGCGGCATCAGTCGCACAGACAGTAATGACGGCGCCACTGCTGTTTAACAATCAAAGATGGGGGGCGGGGGCTCGCGAGGAAGTCTCTCCATGAAAAATACAGGTGTTTGGTACAATCAAAGCTCAGCTTGCAGAAATGACTGGGTTTGAAGTTGAAAGGGGAGGCAGGAGGAGGAGTGTGAAGGGGGGAAAAAAAACACAGGGAGGAACACTGTGGGCTGAGGTGCTCTTCCAGGATTTTGAATAATTAACAAGGATAAGGAAGTTGACTACTAGGTGCTTACTGTTTACTTTGCTTGGATTTTTTTAGTTGACTGTGGAGGGGAAGTGGGGCTTTAGGTTGCCTAGATCTGTGAAGGTTGGCTTGTTGGCAGAAGGATTTGTCTGGGACACCGTAGTAGTTCCCATGGGACTTACAGACAAGTCTGTCCAGCCACAGGCCAGCGGATCAGACCCACAACCAGGAATCATGACAGGAATCGAAAAAAAATACAGAAATATATAGACAAAACAAAGTGTTCAGTTGTAACCAGTAAGAATGGGGCGACAGTTTAATAAAATGAATAAAAAAAATTTTCTTGACAACCAAAGCCAAGATGTGTCGCTCACTGTTTGAAAGCTTCACTCCTGTATTAGTAATGTTGCTCAACTATAGTTGAGACTGAATATATGAAGCTAAATTCTTGGTGGGTAAACAGAGAAAGAAGGAAACGTATCACACCTTCGCAGGAGCTGCAGAGAGCTCAAGCTCAGGTGATGGGACAACTATTCTGGCAGAGTGGCAAGTAGACAGTTGTATTTAAAAAGTTAAGTCTTATTTTCAGTTTGCACAAGTGAGAAAGAAGGTATTCTGCTTTAATGAGAACAAAGTGTTAGAAAAATAACATTTCTGATCTTATGAAAAGCCACATGTTTATGGTGAAACATGGTGGCGGCAGCATCATGCTGAAGGCATGCTTTTCCCGGAGCAAGTCGGTCGGAGTCGATTGGAAGATAGATCTGGTTAAAAACTGGACTTTCTGAGTAGTGGGGGGATAAATACATAATTTTTCAGATTTTCTCTTGTAAAATAAAAATTATAAAAATGGTGGACCGGACTGTCTCCGGTCAAATTTTAAACAAAATGCATAGTTGACCAAAACACTTTACTCTACATTTTAATAGGTTGATTAGAATGCTATTAATTAATACCTTCCAAAACCATCTAACAGCGTCTTTGAATAAACATAAATAAACCAAGAGCCGAGACTGCTGCTTTGTTTCAACCATGGTGGCTTCAAATGGAAACAAAGAACAAAATACAGAGAAACCATTCCTGACAAATCGCTGTGAAACACGAGGTAGAAGGAAGTAGCGACACTGTTTGCTTAGATTTTGCAAAATAAATATGACAACAATCACATCACTGAGGCAGAACTATCTACAGCTGTCGAGTCGCTGCATTGTTACAGCTTTTGTGATGGTTTTTCCTTCCAGAGATTAGATAAGAAGACACAGAACTCAGAACTGATACGATTATGAAGGCAAAAAGGAATTTGCAAGTACAAGTGAGCAGATAGAGAAAAATGAAGAATTTAAGAATGTAGTCTGTGTTATAAATCATCTTGTATGAGATGTCACTAGAGTGAGCTTGTTTGAACTCAACTGGTGCTGGCCATGTAAATGAATGGGAAATGAATAATCAGTCATTAAAAGGGATTATTCAGTGCAAGGGGGCTTATATCATTGATCAAACTGAGCAGTCAGTCTGGATTTCAAAATAAAGCCAAGAGACACTCTTCAAAATAAGAGACACAGTCTTGTACATGTTAGTTTCTAAGGTTTTGAAGCCTAAACCAGCAATCAAATTGAACCATAAACTAGATTTCAATAGTATAGTTTACAGATAGTCTGCAAAAACAGATCTTAAAATTTATTTGCTTAGATTATTCAAAAAGTAGGTTCCACACTATTAACAGAAATAAACTAAAGACGAAAAGGGATTTTGATGACCTTTCAAAACAAAGCTCAGATACCTCTCAAAACAAAAGTGCAAATCTTCCATAGGTTAGCTAATTGTAAAGAGCAAGCTACAGTTTAAGAGGCCACGAAAGATGGCAGAGAAATGCTGCAGATACTGATTTGTGATTTCAGGTCTGTGGAAATGGAGGATTATGCTTCTTACATAATGTAAGAACAGGAATGAGCGTGTGGACAGATTATATGGAAGAAGAGAACACAACGNATCTCTGAAGGGTGTTCAATTTAGCTCCAGTTTATTTGCCACTTCTTTTCTGACTTCTCTTTTTTTCCCCTTAATTTTTGTTGGTATGAGTCCATCTGTTACAGCTGCAAAATGACATTGTCTTGTAATACTATAGAAAATGTGCATATGAGAGAAACCTGTGTTGAAAATTAGAGTTACAAATGCCAAAAATGGTACTGTACATGTGTTTGGAGGTCTATAAAAGAGACTGAGCAGGAATATTACTAATGATTCAACTAAAGTTCCTCTGGTTGTTATGAGACAGGCTTCAGTTTGAATTACTCATACACAACATCATAAATATTTTCCTGTCTGTTCACAGCCTAATATGTCTGTTTGTTTTGTTTGTTTTTTTTTGTTTGTTTGTTTTTGTTTCCTTTTCTGGACTTTGATTTTTTTTTAAATTCTTTTTTATTCTTTTTAAGCTGACCATAAATTATTAACTTGGCAGTCTCCTGTCTGCGTTTGAGTCTTCCACATCCACAACAATTTTCAAAACTAATACTTCATATGTATCTAAACGTTACATCCCTACCAAAAAAGCATGGTGGTGGCAGCATCTTGCTCTGGGATGTCATATTCTAGAGCTCTGTGTGTTCATTTTGTATCTGTGTAGGGTACTTTAGGTTTTTAATATGTTGTTTAGTGTTTTATATTTATGGTTGTATGCTTTAGTTACTGATTTTCTTCATAGAACTTTGTTTCTGTTTTATTTTGGTTTTGTGCTTCCTGTGTTTTACTTATTCAGTTTCTCTGTCGCTCCTGTTTCTGAGTTTTATTGCTTTGTGTTTTTAGTCATTCTTGTTCTGGGTTACGGTCACTTTTGTTATTTTGAATCTCTCTCTTATTAAATGCAAACATTATGAGAATCCCTACAAGTTTTTGCAAATCTGCATAATCTATGAAAAGGAATAATCAAGTGGTAACTGAAATATATCCTATTCAAATGAAAGAAAAAAAAAATAAATGAAGCTCATAACAGTCAAAAATCTCTATTTTCCCAACCAGGATTTTTTTTTTAAGTTAAAATAATAATTGTGAAGGTGACTTATATACTATTGATATGCAGGATTAGTAGGTTTTTGTGTTCATTAGCTGCAATGTGAAGACAGATTTTATTTTACTAAGGACTTGTTTATTGGTAAAGAAAGAAAAATCCCATGAAGTATTTTTCTATTATTGTTGGCAATGCTTAACAAAGCTGTCAGCTATTCACGTAACTCCAGTGATGGTTAACGTTCCTACATTTTTTTCAACAAGTGTGTGTGGTTTAGGTGGAAAGGTAGTGAGTTGTTTTCAGTTTTAACCACTAGATGTCACTGCATCCAATGCACTTGACCTTTAAAAAGTTAGAAAGCCCATTTTTTATTCCCACATAGTAACACAAGCAGATTACGATATAAATTAATCAATCAAAAAATATAATTAACACTCCATGTGGTAAAGAGTTATGTACCAGGATGTCTTTATGAAATCCAATGTAACAGTAAAAAAGGAAACTACAGTGCACATTTGCATCACTAGATTATATGAAATAAAAGTTGTACTACACCTGAGTACTAAGTGGAATAATACTGAGTGTAACAAGTTAAATATATGTTTATCTTTGCTGTATAAATAGGTCACAGTCTTTGGCTCAATGACACTGCTCCTGCACAGCACTGGTTTTTACCGGTCCCTGAATCCCCTGTTGGCTAATCAGTGTAATTAAAGTTTGTGTGTGGTGTCAGTAGTTTATTGAGTGGGTGTGTCCCCCCTCAGTGGTGTTTCATTGAATTATGTCGCTGGCACTCCCTGTCTCAGACTTTGGAGACACACTCAGTCCCCAGCACCGTCTAGCTACACTTTAGAAACCACTGATTGATTTTTAAGGGTCGAACCCTTGTGTTTTACCTGACATTGGTTATTTTCACAGTAACTGCTTCTGTAATGTTTGCAAAGAGTGGATCCCAGCCTACAGGAGATTTAAAAAAAAAAATCAGATTGTTTCTAAAACTTTAGTATCAAAGTTTAAAACATTCTCATCTTTTGCTGTATAAATAGGCTGAAGTTTGGCTTTGTGAAGCTTTTTCTGCATTGCAAGGCGGTGTGTATTGCTTATTTGCAGATCCAGTCAATAGAAATTGACACTCTTCTGTCACACAATAATAAAATGTTGCTTTATGGGGTGTCTGTTGAGGCCAAACTCAGTGTTTGGTATACAGTGGTACAGTGAACCCTTCACAGCTGTGGACTCAACTATTGGCAGATTTTTTTATTTTATTTTTTCGTGGAATGTACCTTCTCAATATTTGCATAAAATCTGCTTATTTGAAAATAACTTTGTGGAGCATATGTAAAATATTTTAAAGTAAATGCACATAGCTGGGATATTAGGCCAGGAGTCTTCAACTCCTGTTCTCAAGGGCAGCTGTGCTGCAGCTTTTTAGATGTGTTCCTGGTCCTGTAAACTTGCGTCAAGTGACTGAATTTAATGCAAGTGACTTGTGATCAAGTTCTCCAGAGTCCTGCTGTCCTCATGATTTAACTCAGGTTTGTTGAGACGGAGACGCATCTAAAATTGTAGAACACCAACTCTTGAGGACTGGATTTCAAGACCTGTGACGTAAGCACAATGCTACTTAACAGATGCCCTGACCTGCAGAGCTGAATCATGTGCTTTGGGGTGGTAGATCTAAACTTCTATGAACGCAGTACATAGTGTGTGTGCAACCGGAACCTAAACACAAAAGGCTCACCTCAACAACAAAGTTTCCTTCATTTTGGTTTTACAAGACAAACAACTTAGCTGGTAAAATATAATAGCTGATTAAACCGGTCCTGCAATCCTTTCTTTGTAATAAAACGATCAACCGAAAGGCAACAGAAATGGCATCAAGCCTTTTACAAAAGCTTTGTCAAAAAGAATCCTAGAAATGTTTTCTTTAGCCATGCAAACCAGCTCAGCTGCACTCACTGACATGCGTAATCCTTCCTTTCACTCAATTGTTTCTAAGTCAGTGAGCACCACTAGTCAAGATGAATACCGGCAGATTCCATTTTTTGAAAGGTACTCAGGTTGCGTGTTTTGATGGCGCAATCATGACGAATGAGTGTTTTTATCAGTTCACTTGCCCATGAGTGGCAGTCTGTCTGCGTCAAGCCCTCAACCCAAGCTCATCTGTCAAGAAGAAACACCTGGACCCCACTGAATCCCACTTATGCCAAATTGGGAGGAGGTGATGAGTTACTTGGCGAAGCAGCACACTCCTGACTGATGTCTCCACACAGCCTTTGGGGAGCGCTGGGGGCGATAGGCCTAAAAAGTTGAGAAATCTCAGTGAGAAGACATCCTGTTACCTGAACGGCAGCAGGCAACTTCCACTCCCTCCACCA
Source organism: Poecilia formosa (assembly GCF_000485575.1). Lineage (NCBI taxonomy): Eukaryota > Metazoa > Chordata > Actinopteri > Cyprinodontiformes > Poeciliidae > Poecilia > Poecilia formosa. The sequence continues at coordinate 4,967,861 of NW_006799950.1, forward strand.
GCCTTTCATCTCCCGGAGCTGCTGACAAGCATCGCACATCCTGTCTGCCCTCACACAAAACACCATGAGAAGTAAACACCCACCTGAGCCAAAAGCAGACACACCCAAGGAAAGGATTGTACACGTAAACAACATGCGCATACACACACACACACACACACACACACAGAAACATGCGTGTAAGCCAGCACAGACATAGTGAAACTAACAGATTTACAAGCGAGGCTTCTAAATGCATTCATATATCAAACTACAAAAGTAACAAGCTGCTATTTTGACTTAAAGTGTGATGAACAGGTAATTAGTCAAGTACAGCTAAGAAGGAAATTGGATGTTACTCTGTTAGTCACAACAAGTTATTAAATTACCTTTGTATTTTGTCCTGATGGAGAATAAAAAAAACTTGATGAGTCTTTAAAGATAAATCCAAACAAGCCTCACTTTATCAGCACATTTGGAAAATCTTTTATACTTTTTTTTTTAAACTTTTCTACATTTTGCCACATTGTAATCACTAACTTCAATGTATTATCATGTGATTTAATGTGACATCACAACATGATGCTGGGTAAAACGGCAAAGCTGAATGAAAGCAGAATTTGTAGTTCCATTGATTACACCAACCTGCCCAGACCTGCAGCACCAAAGCAGTTTCTCTTATATATGCTTTGTTAGTTTCATGCCAGATCTAATGGGATGAATGATTTCCAGAAAGTTTCACAGAATGTGTTTTATTTTTGGTCAGCTCTCTTTGGATACCGTTGTGTCCCAGTCTCTTTCTTGTTAATCGATAATGAACACAGACCTTTAGCTGAGGTAACAGTGGCCTGCAATGCTTCATATGCTGCTGTGAGACCTTCGAAATGAGTCGGTGATGCATTCCATGGCCATTCAACGACAGAAAGCTGTTCCCTGTTTTCTCAGTTTGTGAACTCTCACTGTGGCTCACTTGACTTCCAAAGCCTCGTGAATGACCTTTTAACCTTTTCCAGGCTGATAAATGTCGGTGACTTTGTTCTTGAATTTCCTTAGATCAGGACATGATGTGTTGCTTTTGAAGATCTTTTATTCATGTTGACACACACTTTGTTATCATGATTTTATTTTATTTTATTTTGCCCATGAAAGGAAGCCATAATTCATGATTTAATAAGGAACCAATAACTATACATTCACACAGAGCGCCAGAATGGTTTCTGCTGTTTCTTTTACTTCTGATCAAAACGTTTTTGCGTTTTGGTTTTGGTTTGTGTTGGTTTTCTGAACATTTCTTTGTCGTTTTTTTTGTTGTTGAATTGGTCTTGCCATATTCACTCATTCATTACCGTCCATACTGTTTTCCCATATCAGTTCATTCATTTTAAGGTTGTTAGTTTATTGTTATGTTCTCTTTTTGATGCATTTTGAATTCTTCTTTATTCTTTCCCCCTTGGTTTGCAGATCCTATGTGACTAATTTAGTTCCATCTATCTGAATTATTCATCCTCCCTGCGTTGCTGTTCCACATCCCCTGATTGGACTCACCTAAATGCAATGCCATTCCCCACTCTTACCATTAGCTCACTGGGTTTCTTTGTTCATTGCTGGTGACTGTCCTCCATGTCCTGGTCTCCTTGTGGTCAATTCTCTTATTATCATGCTGATCCCTGTCTGCATTTTGGTCTAAACTCTCAAAATAACTTCTTTAATGAAATCAGTATTTGAAGACTGCAATTAATATTTACGCAGTTTATTTCTTATATTAATATTGTTTTATGATCTGAAACCTTTAAGTGTGTGTGTGTGGGGAATCAAAAACAAAGACAAATGTAAAGGGACAAATCTGCTTTTAAAGCTCTGATTATCTTCAGAGGTGTCCTGATAGGAAAACTGAGACTAAATTTGGTGTGCAATATTACAGGTGGATTTGACCAGGACTAAAGAGAAAAGCAGGAGTGTAAACAACAGACTGAATATAGGGAAGTTATATGACAAAGAAATAAAAGGAAAATTAACTGAATGTAAGGCAATTCTGGAAAGAGTTAAACAATTATGAATTTCTGAACAGAACTTGAGCAGTGACAAGAATTCACTGAAATAAAAAAATTACCCAAAATTACACAAAGCTCAAAGTCAAAACCATAAAATTAAACCAGAGTCTTATGAATCATTATCACTGCAAAGATCTCAGGACTTTACAGACGGCAACACGCATCACCCTGAACACACAGCAGATCGTGCAGTTAATCCATAAAAATACAAAATATACATCTGTCAACAAGGAAACTTCTTACACACACCATGTACCATAAAAGAAGAAAGCAGATTTTGAAAGCAAGTCAGAAGGAGTCCATTAAAAATCTACCATAGGCATGGAGGACAGATATAAAATGTAGAAGGTGCTCTGGCTAGATGGGACCAGATTAAATGTTTTAGTCGACCTTTAAAAACCAACACACACCTATTTCACAGAAAAACATGGTGGTGACAGCATCATGCTGTGGGATTGCTTTTCATCAGATGGGACAAGAAAGCTCGTCACTGTTGATGGGAAAATGAAGAAAATCTGAAGAAAAAGATTGAATGCTCAGGTGGAAACTAACTTGCTAGCACAAACGTCTGCAACCTGTGGCTCTTTACACTTCCCACTGTGATTGAGCAATATTTTCAAATGTAAAGACAGTCAAAAACATCCCAGCTTTACCAGTTTTATTAGGTTTCAATACAACATATCCACACAAAAAATAACAATGTTTTCAATACTCCTTTTACAGATTGCAAAAGCAAGTCAGATGGAGTTGATGGGTTGAAAACGACATGCCTTACCGACGTCATTTAGAGGAAAGTAAAACTGTACTAAACATAAAAACAAAACTGTTGCTTACATTTAAAATGACTCTTCTTGTTTCACAAAGAGACTGATTGCTTTTGTGGCTCTAAAAGTTTGGTTTACCTGGGCTGCAGGCTTTTACAGCTGCAAAGGTTTGTGACTCCTACAGCAGGACATTCACAGACCCTGTGAATCAAATCTCCCTCAGCCAAATGTCAGTCTCTAAAAACTAAACTTTGGTAGAGACACCTTAAAGACTTGAAGTGTAAGATTTTCAACAAAATATTGACTCAGTGGAGATGAGTACACCTACTTTCAGAATTTGTCTACCACATTCAGTGATAAATGCATTGAATTTTGTGGTTCTAATACAACAAAAGGTGAAAAAAGTTAAATCCTTTTGCAAGGCTCTGTATTGACAGCAGGATTGTTGCTGTGTCGTGGGCCAGTTTGTGGAGCCTGGTATGTGAAGCGGAGGGCTGGCCGGAGAAAGATGAGGGGTTTTAGGGGACGGAAGCAGCTGGTGAGAGGCCCAGAGGATATTAATCTGACGGGGGGAGAGACAGGATGGCAGCAGAGGAGGCCGTCTAATAAAGCATGGTATTACTGCTGCAAAGGTGTGTGTCTGTTTGTATACGTCTGAATGTCTTCCTGGAGGATTACAGGTGAGCTACAGAAACAACGCCGGCTGCCCAGCTACATCGAGATGCAACAAATTTGGTAAGTTTCCACATTTTCCAAAAATGATGATGCACCCGTTTTTCTTTTTCTTTTTCTTTTTTTTTTGGGCACTGCGTTCAGTTAACAGCTGCAAGGAAATCTGTGATTATCTTTATGACGTTTGATGAATCCAACCACACAATTTAAAGTTCTAAACACACGCAGAGAAAAAGAGGGGGGTTTCTTGGGAAATTAGATGAAATGAAGTGATCCAAATTTTCTTTCAGAGGAATTAAAGTTCCGGTTAAAAGGCAGAGGTGGAAATGTGGGAGGGGAAGCTGGGCGGCATCAGTCGCACAGACAGTAATGACGGCGCCACTGCTGTTTAACAATCAAAGATGGGGGGCGGGGGCTCGCGAGGAAGTCTCTCCATGAAAAATACAGGTGTTTGGTACAATCAAAGCTCAGCTTGCAGAAATGACTGGGTTTGAAGTTGAAAGGGGAGGCAGGAGGAGGAGTGTGAAGGGGGGAAAAAAAACACAGGGAGGAACACTGTGGGCTGAGGTGCTCTTCCAGGATTTTGAATAATTAACAAGGATAAGGAAGTTGACTACTAGGTGCTTACTGTTTACTTTGCTTGGATTTTTTTAGTTGACTGTGGAGGGGAAGTGGGGCTTTAGGTTGCCTAGATCTGTGAAGGTTGGCTTGTTGGCAGAAGGATTTGTCTGGGACACCGTAGTAGTTCCCATGGGACTTACAGACAAGTCTGTCCAGCCACAGGCCAGCGGATCAGACCCACAACCAGGAATCATGACAGGAATCGAAAAAAAATACAGAAATATATAGACAAAACAAAGTGTTCAGTTGTAACCAGTAAGAATGGGGCGACAGTTTAATAAAATGAATAAAAAAAATTTTCTTGACAACCAAAGCCAAGATGTGTCGCTCACTGTTTGAAAGCTTCACTCCTGTATTAGTAATGTTGCTCAACTATAGTTGAGACTGAATATATGAAGCTAAATTCTTGGTGGGTAAACAGAGAAAGAAGGAAACGTATCACACCTTCGCAGGAGCTGCAGAGAGCTCAAGCTCAGGTGATGGGACAACTATTTTGGCAGAGTGGCAAGTAGACAGTTGTATTTAAAAAGTTAAGTCTTATTTTCAGTTTGCACAAGTGAGAAAGAAGGTATTCTGCTTTAATGAGAACAAAGTGTTAGAAAAATAACATTTCTGATCTTATGAAAAGCCACATGTTTATGGTGAAACATGGTGGCGGCAGCATCATGCTGAAGGCATGCTTTTCCTGGAGCAAGTTGGTCGGAGTCGATTGGAAGATAGATCTGGTTAAAAACTGGACTTTCTGAGTAGTGGGGGGATAAATACATAATTTTTCAGATTTTCTCTTGTAAAATAAAAATTATAAAAATGGTGGACCGGACTGTCTCCGGTCAAATTTTAAACAAAATGCATAGTTGACCAAAACACTTTACTCTACATTTTAATAGGTTGATTAGAATGCTATTAATTAATACCTTCCAAAACCATCTAACAGCGTCTTTGAATAAACATAAATAAACCAAGAGCCGAGACTGCTGCTTTGTTTCAACCATGGTGGCTTCAAATGGAAACAAAGAACAAAATACAGAGAAACCATTCCTGACAAATCGCTGTGAAACACGAGGTAGAAGGAAGTAGCGACACTGTTTGCTTAGATTTTGCAAAATAAATATGACAACAATCACATCACTGAGGCAGAACTATCTACAGCTGTCGAGTCGCTGCATTGTTACAGCTTTTGTGATGGTTTTTCCTTCCAGAGATTAGATAAGAAGACACAGAACTCAGAACTGGTACGATTATGAAGACAAAAAGGAATTTGCAAGTACAAGTGAGCAGATAGAGAAAAATGAAGAATTTAAGAATGTAGTCTGTGTTATAAATCATCTTGTATGAGATGTCACTAGAGTGAGCTTGTTTCAACTCAACTGGTGCTGGCCATGTAAATGAATGGGAAATGAATAATCAGTCATTAAAAGGGATTATTCAATGCAAGGGGGCTTATATCATTGATCAAACTGAGCAGTCAGTCTGGATTTCAAAATAAAGCCAAGAGACACTCTTCAAAATAAGAGACACAGTCTTGTACATGTTAGTTTCTAAGGTTTTGAAGCCTAAACCAGCAATCAAATTGAACCATAAACTAGATTTCAATAGTATAGTTTACAGATAGTCTGCAAAAACAGATCTTAAAATTTATTTGCTTAGATTATTCAAAAAGTAGGTTCCACACTATTAACAGAAATAAACTAAAGACGAAAAGGGATTTTGATGACCTTTCAAAACAAAGCTCAGATACCTCTCAAAACAAAAGTGCAAATCTTCCATAGGTTAGCTAATTGTAAAGAGCAAGCTACAGTTTAAGAGGCCACGAAAGATGGCAGAGAAATGCTGCAGATACTGATTTGTGATTTCAGGTCTGTGGAAATGGAGGATTATGCTTCTTACATAATGTAAGAACAGGAATGAGCGTGTGGACAGATTATATGGAAGAAGAGAACACAACGGCAAAGCAAACTTGGACTGGGTGAAGCAGAAAATCTGAAAAAATACTGGTGTGGCTTTTCAAAGACTAAAACCACTGACGATCGATGACCGTGCTGAATGACGCTGACGTTTCCTGTTTTCTCCCTGACAATTCGTTTTGCCTGCAGATATGGAGGCACTCTTCTGCTGCGGCATTTAAAATGTTTGCTGTCTCTCACTGAGCACTGTATGAGCAAAGGTAACCAGACGTAGGTAGTAACTAGTCAAATGTACTCAGTAACATTTTGGAGAAAATCTTCTGTCATTATTAGAGTAGTTTTACCACACTGCATTTTTTTTAAACTTTTGCTTCAGTAAAATTATGAATATTTTTACACCTACTTCAGTAAAATTTGTGGATCCTCTACATTGTGAGTGATCAAAACTTCACACACAAACCTGAAGTTTGAACGTGTCAGCTTCTCAAAAGGATAAACCACTCCGCCAAGAGTAAATCTGGAATGAGTTCAGCTTTAATAAATGACGGTAGCATGTTATGATTGGTAATAATTCATTGGTGTTTTACAACTTGGTGTTTCCATTGCAACTCAAAGCAGGAAAATTATACTTAACAATAATTAAACACAAAGTGAAGGCACTCTCAGTGCAAAAATGAATAAATTTGTTTCACCTCTGTTCTTCAAAGGAGTTGACAAATACACCAAATATGTGAATAAACTTTCTTTCATTCTCCACGTCACCAATCTTTGAAAGACGAAGCTGCAGTGATGATTATATTATCTCATTGTAATATAAAACCTTATATCTCTGCATGTTGTAATCCTTATCTTCTCTGGAAGAGATATCGGTGGTTTTCTCGTAATAAGGCTGGTTCAAAATAAGCAAACTCAATTTACACTAATTACCACAGGCTACAGGAATAAGGCGGAGAGCCAGGTCAAAATGACGATCTGCTAAGTATGATGAGGCACTTTTCAGCCTCTTCTCTAAACCAACTAGCTTTGTTACGTTTCTTTAACTCGACTTCACTTCCCAACACCATAAACCCAGAGGGATGAAAAAGATTAAAAACTTGTTATCTTATATTCTTTATGTCAACTAACCACAGCGAGCACACAAAGAAGAAGCTACAGATTGACATATAGGAATGTAAACATCTTCATAAAGGTTTTTTTTCTTTTTTTACACTTTGTGTTTTCTTCTTCTTGTATAACGAGTTCAAGAAATTATTTAAGGTGCTGCAGTTTCACATGACTCTGAAATCCGCCACATGGATTCGGATGCTTAGAAAACAAAAGCAAATGTAATCACCTTAGAAACAAACAAACAAAAAAAAAACTCTTCGGAAAGATTGTTTAAAGAATCACAAACGTTTTCTTGTAGACTCGCATAAAAAAGCAATATGTCAGCAGACACAGGAATAAAAGCTATCAAACAAGCCATCCAAACATATTTTAATCATTAGGAGAGTTAGTGAGCCACCGACACAAAACTGCACTGTAATTAAATGCTATTTGGCAGACTCTTTCTGATTGTGCTGCATTGTATTCATGAGGAAATAAGCTTAACTATTTAAGGATGTCCGTAAACACCATTTAGACGTGGTGTGTGGTCTGAGCTCCTCTGCATCACCCCGAAACTCATGAAACATGCAGTTTTGCATCCTGATTTACTTCAAATAATCCCTCAATTTTTTTTTTTTTTTTCAGATTCTCAATCACACTTTATAGAAGATGTGTTACAGCGTATCATTATAGGCAAAGCTCTAACGTCAAAGAAAATGCTCCTGACTTGGAAGCTCAGTCTTTGTGTCACTGAAGCGAATCGAGTAAGTGGTGGGTTGAATTAGAATTGTGCTGCTCGTATATCCTGAATATCCTGTGGCGTAGCAGGTCAAACTCAGCATTTGTAAAGTGCTGCTTCAGAGAAAGAGGCCGTCTGTGATCCGTGTTTGTCAGTCGATTTGAAGCTCCTCCACCAACATGCTGTGACAGGACAGGAATTAACTCAGAGGAAGGCCAAATTAAAAAACGAAAAAGCGGTCCTCAAAAGAGGATGAAAATGTTAAAATAATTTAAGGTGCAATTTCTGTTAAACATCAACATCTTAGGAGCTCCGCTTGTTATAATTTTATTAAAACATTAAGTCCATAAAGATTCTTCCGGTTCACAAATTGGGCCAATTTTCGTTTCAACAGAACCTTTCAAATATAAAGCGCTTTGAAAAAAATATTAAAAGACCACTTAAAATGATCAGTTTTTCTGATTTTACTTTACTTTACTAAATGTTTGAGTTAAATGAACACTGTTCTTTTATTCTATGAACTTGTGACAAGCAGAAATGCTGTATTTATTTGAAGAAAAAAGAAAGAAAGAAAGAAAGAAAGGAAGGAAGAAAAAGGATTACAGTGTCACTTTGTCTTTTTCCCAGCTCTGAATGTGTAAAACACAATTTAATATCACATATTGGGACCTGGACTTTTCTCCTTTTATATCTTTTATAAGATTATTTAACTGGTAAGTCAATCTATGTACAAAAACATAGAATCATTTTTGATGAGTAACGGATTTTTTGTAATCTAATGTGTGGAGTTTATGCTTAGTTAAAATTTCAAAAAAAGTGAAAACAAAATAGGTTAAATATTGTATTATAAGTATTATTTTCAGTAAACCCCCATAGCATAAAAACCTCTGTAGCGCATGATTGCACTTGGTCACACATAGGAAGACAAAAAACTAGAAAAATTAGAAATCCAAAAGTGTCCAAAGGTTTTAATAAGGACCTGTTTTGACTACCTACCATTGTCAGATTTTTACAAATCTCTGACAAGCTCTTATAAAACCTTTTGGGTAGTTTTGGAGTGCCAGTTATTCCTATTTTAGCATTTCTTCAGAACAAGGCAATCTGTTCGTACTTGTGGTACTTGGTCTGCCTTTAGTTGTATTCCTCAGAAATAATGCTATTAATTATTTGCAAGGTAAATTCAAACAAGATAACCATGAATTAGAGCTACTAAGCAACACAGGCTTGAAATATGAGCTGGCCAATCTCTTTGCTCATCAGGCACTTTGCAAAAGTGTGGAAAAAACTTTTCCAAGTACAAACAACAGTTAAGCAGGACTAAGTGTTGGTGGATAATTATGCTGTCTTTACGCTGTAGCTTGAACTTGGTTCTGGAAATGACCAATCCTAAGCTCACCGTGTTCCAGTTCCCAGTTTAAAAAAAAAAAAAAGCAGGACATGGAAATTTATGTCATAAGGAGTTCACACGTATGCTACAATAATTTTTTTTTTTTTAAATCTCCACTATGGAAGACTGTTTTTCTTGTAAAATCCCTATTTGTTTGTTGACAGGAGAAGCAGAAAATGTAAATTTCGCCAAGTATCCTTGTTAATGTGGACATGTTCTTGCGTCAAAGCTCCATGTCCTCAGGAGTCAGCAGCTTCCAGGGGAGGAGACGTCACAAGGTCCTGATCCACCAGTCAGCAACGGATTTTAGCACGAGACACGTTGGAAAACCAATGATAAAAACTAATAACATATACTGCTCAAAAAATAAAGGGAACATTTCACTTTAATTTTGTGTGTGGCTCCAAATCCAGGCCTCCATTGGTTAATAAATTTGATTTCCATTGATGATTTTTGTGTGATTTTGTTGTCAGCACATTCAACTTTGTACAGAACAAAGTATTCAATGAGAATAGTTCATTCATTCAGATCTAGGATGTGTTATTTGAGTGTTCCCTTTATTTTTTTGAGCAGTGTATTTCTTTCACATTTAGACAGAGACCAAAAATGTCATCAATCTGTCATTGTAGATAAAATCTTATCACTTAACTAAAGCTGGTTTCACATTCAAAAACCTTGACATGTACTGACAAGACTAACACATGTATACAACATAAACACATTTACACTTTGGAGGTTTCTGGATCATATGCGGTTGTGGCTAAATCAGAAATGTCCAACAAGTGCATTTTGAAGAGCCTTGGAGAAAAAGAGCTTTTTGGGGTGGAACGTTTTGTGCTAATACTGTACTTTCTCTGCAGTTTGTATCTTAAAATATTTGCTACATGTTCCATAGAAAATGCTTTACAGTAGTATCACTGATTTAATGAGATTAAATCTGGGAGAAGAGACAAGGGAGAGGTGTTTCACTGAAACTATAACCAATTGATTTATTTATACGATATGTTTGAACATCTAATTTTTCACTTGGCATAATTTATGACATAAAGAACTGGAACTAAATTTTGAAAGATGTTTTTTTTTCTTCTGTGTAGCAGTGTTGTTCAGAGTACAGCATTTAATTAAGACGAGCTGGGAGGGAAGGGGGCTTACCTAACTAGTATAGCTTACAAGGATACACAAAAAAAAAATTAAATTTATGAATTGATTAGTTAGAAGTTAACGACCGCATAAAGTGTGGCTCCAGCATAGATTTTTTTTTTGTAAGGTAAACTTTGTACTGTCAGTTTTTAAAACCCTTATTAGATTTCTTTAAGCTTTTTATCATTTTAAAGTCAATATTCATAGACTGTTAAGGTCTTGTTAGCATTTATGTTCATATTGTATGAACATAAATGCCATGTTTGAAGTCCTCCATAATTGGGGGCTCAGTTTGCTTATGTTTTGGGCCACTTTTGTTTAAAACATCTGACAGCCATGCTCTCTTTATAGATAATATTTGTTCAAATTTAAAGTGGGGTCCTATGTTACCTTGACATCAACATAACCCTTTGTGGGATAAGAAAAAAAACAACAACTGGTAAACTTCTCTGGTTGCCCTCAGTGTTGGTTTGTTGACCCAGGCAGCAACAGCTGATTGTCCTGATGGATTAATTTTTAAAAAAAAAAAAAGAAAAACATGAATTGACAATATGGAGACGGGGTATGAAAAGCACTCATATGGTCTCTGAGTTACTCGAGGTAAACGATTTTTTACCCCGCGTCTTCCCAGAGCAACCCGTTTCCTCACCTCCAGCCGAAGAGAGGCTTCATCTTCAAAGCGGAGCCACGCTCGCTGCAGCTGCGAGGGGGCGGAGCCTCCCGGGGCTGAAGTCCCGGAGCCTATCATAAAGTTAGAGAGTCTCAGAGTGCTGCTTACCTGCGCGCCGAGCCGCTTCACCTGGACCGTCACATGAAATATGATGAGGATTTTACCTTCGTGTGCGCACTTCTTCTTGACGAGCAGAGCTGATCTCAGGCAGGTTTATATCCGAAGGAACGCAGCCGCAGCTCCGAGGACGCACAGGTAACTCAGCGTAGGGTTTTCTTATTAATATGTTGTGCTTTCACTGCGACTTTTTGGTTAGCCAGGAATATAATCTGCAGCAGTCTCTACACGCCTCAGCTCATAAAGAAATTTGTTTTTTCCCCCTTGTAAAAATAAATAAATAAATAAATAAATCAGATTATAACTTTAAGCAACGTCATAAAACTTTTACTGACTTGAATCCATGAAAAACGATTGACTGACGTTTTAAGTGTTCTAAAGTTCTCCTTTTTTTTTTTTTTTTTTTTTTTTTTTTAAAAGTCCTCCAAAAACTATTAATATTTGAGGAAAGCAAATCTAACTCGAGGTTATAGTTATGTATGAAAGCAAGAAACACAATTTGGCTTTCAAAAGTTTCAGTGGCACTTTAAATACAATTTTTAAATAAATCAAACAAACTCATTTACATTTTGTATGCATTTCTTTAATTAATAAAACAAATATCCTGGGTCGAATAGTGAATGAACACAAACTGCATTGAAATAATAATGCATAGTAATAATAGTAATAATAATAGGATGAAAAACAACCTACAAATGCAAAAAAAAAGTCAATAAAATTTCTATTGATCTGTATTAAACTGAATGAAACTGTAAAAACAGGGGCAGGGTTAAAAGTAGCACATTAAACGAAGCTAAAATGCAGTGAATGCATGAGACATTAACAACATGGGTGAAACTGAACGTATGTCTTTCTAGTGACACTACCTTGTTGTTTTCTCTACAGCTAAATTCAAGTTTGCATTGTCTCTTTTCCACCCAAAATGTAAAATCCATCAGCTGACAAAATATTTGTGAGGCTGAAGAGTAAAAAGACAGTAAAAAGAAACACATTTAAATCCTTCATAAAAGTTAAAATAAGCTGTTTGTTGTTCAAATAATCCCTCATATCGTATTTTTACATCAGACTGGACTCATGGATCTGATTTGTTTTATAGGAATTCAGCTTGTAGGTTTATTACGAAGTGCAAACTCCCTTGATCAAGTACACTGTAGTTGTATTTATTCATTAAGGCCAGCATAGTTAATCTCCATCAAAAAAAAGAAAGAAAAAAACATCGTTATCTGCAGAATTTTCATATTATTTGTAGTTAAATGTTCTTAAAACGACCTGTGGAGGCCGTACCTCGGGTCTCGCCCAATGAGCTCCCACACCACCCTGTAGGGATAAGCTGGCATAGACAATAAATTAATGTACTTAAAGTGTCAAAAATCAAATAACTGCATATCAAGTCCTCAAATTACTGCATTACTGCAAAATGTAATATATTATTGAAGAATTGCTCATTGAAATATATCTACACATTTCACTTAATGTTTAACAAAAAAAATGTCATATCCATAAATTGCTATATATTTAGATATACACGCATAAAATACAACAATTATATTAAAGAAAACAAAGTTTAAGTAAAAGTTTGTCATTAATTTCCACTGTGTGTGTTTTGATGTTTACAATTTCACGTAAAGGTTGGATTTGTGTATTTGATTATTGAGATGGCACAATTAAAAAGTGCTTTCACTCCTTGAAAATTATGTGATTTTGCTGATGCTAAGTATTGATACCCTTATCTTATCTTTGCCACATAAATGTCAACACAAAGATGAAATGTCTGTTTAGCTATGCTGTCCCAAATTACCTGATCTCCCAACATACCTGTCTCCCTCCTGAGGAGGAGAAAATGCTTTACTTTACAGTTCTTCATTTCTTTGTCATTTAAGACTTAACAGATGTTAATTAATCATTTTCTGTTTAATAATAGTGTTATAAGCTATAGAATAGAATAGACACAACCCTTATTGTCCTGTAAAGAGAAAATTCAGGTGTAACGGCAGCAGCAGATCTAAAGGTCACACAGTAAAGTTCTTAGTGTTAAAAAACAAGAGCAGCAGAATAAGAGAAAATTCAGGTCAATGACTGTTGACTCTTGTAAATTAACGCTAAGTTGCTGTTTGGCTGCCCAGGCAAAATGAAAAGATATAAAAATGTTCCTAAAATGTTCTGTCACGCTTTCTGCTTTTTAAAATATAGTAAACAAAGAAGAAGCCGAGTTTTCCTTTTAATGTTTTTAGGGTGTAAACCCGTGCTTGGGAATCCCATAAATCATTCAGGATGTTAAGCTGCCATTCATATCTGAAGTTTTTCTGCAATTAATCATACACTTAAGAGAGAGCAGAAGAGATTAGCACAGCTTAGAACTACATGCATGTCTGCGTCTGCATGTCACCAACTTAATCCGCTGCTCAGGTGTACAAAAACTTTTTTTTTTTTTTTTTTTACGACCTACCAGGTTTTTCAAGTCAACCTTGGTCATTCCAGCAGGAGTTAGTGTTTTGTTTTAACATGTTACCAGAGCGCTTCACTCGAACGTAGCTGCTGCGCTGAGGTCTGAAGCGTTAGATTTAGTCAGAAAACTGTTTGAAGTTTGTCATTACAGACTCGTCTGAAGTGGCCCCTGCCGAGCTCCGGCTCCACTCCATCCATCTTGTACATTTAGGCAGGTTAAAACAAACAGCCTGAAAAACCAGTTGACCCAAACGAGTTCCCACAGACAGTCAGGGGTCAACAGATGGGATGTGATGAGACAGACAATAAAACTTGACCTGTGGGTTCAATAGGAAAAGGTCTTCACGTAGTAAAAACTTCTTGGACTTAAAAATAAACCAAACTGGGGTGTTTCTGTGAACCCAGAGTTCTGATCAAAATAGATCAGTGTAGCCCTGGATTAATTTAACGAAAAATTTACAACTTCAGGGCAAATGAGTTATTAAAAAGACCCATCAAACTGGATTGCTAAATAAATAATATTTGGGTTAGAATTAATTATTTTTATGTTTATTTCAGTTCTGCAGTAAAAATGTTCAGAATATAGATTTCTGAAAGTGTTCATTGGTCTTATTACCAGTTCCTTGATCAAAGGATAAATGATGAACACACTAAGCACACAGCTGTGTTAACAATTTTACAAGAATAAGGCTATTATTAGCTTAAGTGAACAAACTTGTTCTACAGTTTCAAATAAAATCATTAACACAATCCACTGATATTAACAGTAATATATCAGCTTAATTTTATAATCTTTTTGCTTAAAACTACCGATTTAAGGGTTTTCCGACAGCGTAAACTTACTATTATGGGATAAAGGAGTAGCCCAGCAGTGTTTGTGCATGCAGTTCAATGTACGTCAGGTTAAGAATAGTTTTATTAGGATTACAGCTAAAGGATTGGGTTTAAGGTTCGATCCTGCAAACTGAGGTAGGTTAAAAAAATAAGCTAAAACTATGAATTTATAAAGTTATCAAGTGGGTTGAACAAAATAAACCAAAGAATTAATTATTTTTGGTTGTTTTCATTTATGTACTAAAATCTAATAGACAATATTGTATGAAATATATTTTTATTAATATGAGCAATTTAGTCAAAATGTTGAACATGGCTAGCGCTAGCTTGTCCTACCTACTTAGCACTTCAAAAGTGAAGATTACTAAATGACTTTAGGTTAACAAACATATTTGCTACTAACATGAACAATATTATACAGCATCATTATTAATTCTTATTTCATCCTGTAGAAAAGGTCAGTAGAGCCTGATCTGGTCATTGTTCGGTTCAAAATGGCGGTCTCTAGAGAACGATGATACTTTGTCCCGTCTCCTCTGAACACAATTTTTCACACAGTGTTTGAACTTAAACCAGCCAACTTCTTCACCAGCAGGATGAATCCTGCATGTAGATGGAGAAAATAACCCAGATTATTTAGTGCGCCCAGAGTAACATGTGGCTAACAGAACATTTATTACCATAGTTACAATCCAAAAGGTGTCATGATTGTTTCAAAATACTCTTAAAACTTTTGGGCAAAAGTTTTAAGAGTTGCCATTTTTTTCGGCAACATTGAGCAATCCGGGCCTGGATTCATTTGTAGCAGCATGAATAGGTTTTATTCATAGTAAAGTGTCAGGTTTTAAACCTCTAAAAATAGGCTAAAGAGACCAATAGAGTGAGATGAAAAAAAAATTACCTGGATTACTAATATCTGTGTTAACATTAGTTATTTTTAACTTTAATTATGTACCAACAACTCTCAGATAATACATGAATTAATACCTGTCTTGGCTTACTGAGCAACTAATCAAATGTAAATGCTAAATATATCTCGCATTAGCTCTAATATCTATTTAGCAGGTAGAAAATGATTATTTTTTTATTATGTATCTGAACAAACCTCTTCTCTAGCACACCTGACATTTAAATTACCATTCAGCAGCATTCTTATTTCCTCCTGTCGAAGAGGTTTGGTGACGACTGATCTGGTAGTAGTGTAATTCAAAATGGCGGTCTGTAGAGAATAACGACTCTCCTTCTAGATTCTTCTTTAAGCTAACAAACTGGGCCACAGTTTTACACCAAATATTTGGTCCTGCAGCAGCAGTAGACCAGGATTTGGGTTTTAGATTTAACCAACAGGTTCCTGTTTGCAAATCATTAATAAGTTGCGCATCCAAACCTCGTGATGATTGCCTCTGAGTGTATAAAGGCTTTTGTTAACGACTGGACTTTGTTAACATGCAAGTCGCAGTTGGAATCCCACATTAAGAAAGAATCACCAGTCACCAGTGTGCAGCTTACTCTTCAGCGTTCCTCCCCCCCATGTCGGGCCTCCGTTCGATGGCAGACTTGTAAAATGGCGTCTGTGCTGAGTCTTGGTCGGGCAGGTTTTATGACCAGAGAATTTTGTGCAGCTCTCTCACTCCCTCGGGGCCCACCGTATGCCAGCTGTTTCCCTCAGGAACCAGGGGGCTCTCCCAGCCTTTCACTGGACGAAGGAAGATGCCGCTGTCTTCGCTTGTTTACGGGCGGAGAGGAGGACTGTGTAGATCTTCAAAATTACAGAGTTAAAACTCTGGCTGCATGTTGGCTTGAAATAAGTCACCTTGACCTTTAACAGCAGAGCTTGTCATTAGAGAGATTCCGAACTAATTGTTTTACGATTTTGTTCAGAGTAGAAAGTAGCTCTGAGTGGCTTTAACTTAGCTTTGATCCTCTTTGCTTTACTTCAGACTTAGCTGATTGAAATGTTCTGTTTGGAGTCCTTTACTGTCAGTAATACCACTGACTCGTTCCTGTAACGGTGCTCTCCATCAGGCAGCTTGTTGGGTGACCTCTTGTTTTTTTGCAGTGTGGCATTTCAGATATGCTTCACACCAAGTGATCTCCAGTCAGACACCAGACTACTGCATTGTTTCCTGCTGTAAAGATAATTGCAGACGTTCGTGATTAGAGTACTGGAAGTCAACACGATGGTTTTGTGCTGGAACCTGTTTGGTTTTATGTCCTGTTGGCTCCTTCTCATTCACCTACACAAACATGTTCAACTTTAACAAGCATCGTGTCACAATGTGGAAAACGGATGGGCACCTCCTTCGGTACGCATCACCTGACTGCCGATGACGCCGCCAAAGTGTGCGCAGATGAAAATTCCTGAGGCTTGTTGGGGACAGGATGTGAATTCAGAGCATGCGCCCATAATTATACACATAAAGTAATTGTGTTATTGTTGGGCTCCTATTCTCCAGCTACTGAATGTTGTTAGTTCACAGCTGTTGATGCTTCCCTCGCCGCCAGTGTGTCAGAGGGAGGACGCCTTACACGTCGTCTTCCATAACTTACCCAGAGGGCTGTTGTTGTAAATCATGTGTGATTCACACACACACACACACACACACCCACACACACACACACACATACACACGCATACATATACAAATGTATAAAATGCTTCTTCTGTCTGCTAGGTTTTTATCTCAACAACCCTCAGGGATGTACAAATAGGCTTTGGCCTGCAGCCATACCTCCCTGCAACTTCTTCCTCTACCAAACTGTTCTCTTGTCAACACTCCCCCTCCCTTCATTTCTGCTGAATTTTTTTTTTTTCTTTTTTCCCCCTGCTGCTGCCTCTGCCTCTGTGCCGAGCCAGCGATGTTGTTTTCTTTGCGCTTGTCTTTGACGGTCCTTCATGGGAAGTACCTGGCAGCGGATGCATGTGGCAGGCCTTTGCCTGGACACGTCTGTCTCCCCCTCTCGTCTGTTTCCACGGCCACGCAGCGTGAGAACTGCGGTATCTATGGTAACCGGGGGAGGTGTCCTCAAAGTTTACAATTTAAGTGCTACAAACAGGGGTCTGCGAATTTAGTTTTGAAACTTTTGGTTCCCAAAGGTTGAGAGACTAAAATAGGCGAATGAAAGACTGGTTTAAAGATGTTTTTTTTGTTTGTTTTTGTCTCTGCAGGTTTTCTTCTCAGTGCTGCCTGAAAAGACACTGATCAACTCCTCAAGCGGCTGACTTAATCCTGAATCTTACACCTGCACCACCGGCATTCATGGCCCACCCTTACGAGCCCTGGTTAAGGACAGCACCATCTAGTGGCAGCTCTGAAGAAATGAACATCCCGTCCTGGTGGGACCTCCACCGCGATGTGCAAGCCGGCAGCTGGATAGACCTGCAGACTGGGCAAAGTGTTGGCGTGCCCTCAGTGAGCACTGGCAGCTCCATGGGACTGCAGAACTCTTTAGGCCCGTATGGCTCCGACCCACAGCTATGCACCATGCCCCCAACTCAGCACACCCCCACCTCACACTCGCCCCACCTCTTCCCACTGGACGGCTTCAAGATGGAACCACTGGGACCGGAAATGCTGCAGCAGGAAACCTTCTCCTTGGAGGAACCGCAGGAGACCTCTGTGTCAGCTCGGCCCAAGCCCCAGCGACGTTCATCCTCTCGGGGCGCCGGGCAGACCATGTGCCGGTGCCCCAACTGCATCCACGCCGAGCAGATGGGCCAGAGCGCCGACGACAGCAGGACGAAGCACATGCACAACTGCCACATCCCCGGATGTGGCAAAGCCTACGCTAAGACCTCCCACTTGAAGGCTCACCTGCGCTGGCATAGCGGCGACCGGCCGTTCGTCTGCAACTGGCTCTTCTGCGGAAAGAGGTTCACGCGCTCTGATGAACTGCAGCGCCACCTGCAGACACACACCGGTGCCAAGAAGTTTAGCTGCGCTTTGTGCCCACGAGTGTTCATGCGTAACGACCACCTGGCCAAGCACATGCGCACCCACGAGTCCCCGCCGGGGCACGGGGAGGAGAGAGTAAATGGGGATGGGAAGGGTTTTGATGCACCTACTCCTCCACAGTCGTCGTCTGACAGCACGGAGCCTCAGCTGAAGCTGAAATGTGAGATAGACCCTTCAGTTTCAAACGTGACAGGGCAGTCTGGCTAATTTTATCACTTCGAGGAGATGTTTGGTAGTACGAGGGTTCGGTCCTCTCTGTCACAGAGGGAGAATAGTTTTACAATAGAATAGAGCGTAGAAGAATGGCTTGGACACACTATTACCGATGAAAGCTGGATGGAACAAACGTATGCAACTCCTGTGGTAGAGATAGAAGGGATGCTGCAGCACACAGGAAACACGGGGTTGTATGCATTGTGCAGCTAAAACTCTCCTCTGTAGATGTTAAAAGGAATCAAAGAAGAGCCGGTGGTGCAGCGTGCTGCTCGACCCGTCAGCAGACCAGAGGACCAACACGAGTCCGACTGAAAACAGATGTTTACGTGAAACTTGTTGAACATGTTACTGAAAGTGGGGAGCAGGTCTGCTTCCAACTTTTTAAAAAGGAGACAATGATAATATTTTTTGTTTGTATTTAATATTCTGACTATATGAGTGCAGCCCGCTGTACCAGGAGACAAAACGGTTTCTTTTCTGTTGAGAGCACACAGATTGAAAGCCTTTTTGTTTTTTGTTTTATTGTGATAATATAATATAATATAATATAATATAATATAATATAATATAATATAATATAATATAATATAATATACACTGCCTTGCAAGAACATTCATAAATGTTGAACATCCATGTTTTGTTTCTTTTCAGCCACATTCAATTTACTGAATTTTATTTGACAGAACTACAGGAGAATTAAGTTTCTTTCTGCTTTCTACTTGGGACTGTTAAATTGTTTTTAACATTTTATTATTAACAGTAATCTCAATAGTGTGACATCTAGTTGTATTCAGTCCTCGTAAGTCAACACTTTGTAGATGCGTATTTCTGTGCAGTCAGAGCTGTAGGTTTTGTGGAGGAAGTCTCCACCACCTTTGCACATCCGAAGAAAGAAACTTTTACTCTACGTTTATTCTGCTTCGCATAAGACCTAAAACTCAGGTGAGATGGAGTGAACATAATTTTTCTAGAACTTCAAATAGGATTTAGGCCCATACTTTGACTGGGCCATTCCAGCACGTTTGTTTCTGAACTAAACCTAAACCATTGTCACTATGGTTGCATGTTCAGAGCTGTAGTTCTGTTGGAAAGTGAACCTCCATCCCCGTCTCGAGTCTTTTGCTCCTTCCAACCAGTTTGCCTGTCCTTGTTGAAAAAAAGCTTCCCGACTGCATGATGCTGCCATCACCATGTTTTACTGTGGGGATGGTTGGTTAAGGTTAATGCAGAGTCTTAGTTGCACACATGTTGTGAGTCCAGGTAAAGTGTTTCATTTTGTTTGCTGTGTTTCCTACGTCGGTTGTGGTGTGAATATATTTCCTGAGCCATGTTTCTTTCCACCTCTCAGACAGGAATCCCCGGTCTAAGCTGTAGACACGTACAACTCCTCCTGGGTCTCTCATCTGTGCCACTGAGCATTACTGTCCTCTCCTGGCCTCCTGGCCTCTCTGCTGTGTTCCTTGGTCTTCATGATGCTGTTTGTTCTCTAGCAAACCTCTGAGGCCTTAAAATGACAGTTGGAGTTATTCTGAGGTTAAATTGGAAACAGATAGACTCTGTCTACTCGTAGGATTACAAAAGTAGTTATTAAGACTTGAATTTATTTAGCGGTATCAGAGTAGAGGGGTAGGACTGCAGTCTGCACTTTCAGATTTGACCACATGAAGATATTTCCAGGCATCTTTCTTTACCTTTCAAAACTGCACACTACTTTGTGTTGATTTATCACTTTAAATCACACTGAAATACATTAAAGTTCGTTTGGTAGCAATGTGACAAAATGCAGAAACGTTATGAATATCTTCGCAAGGCACTGTATGTACAACAATTTGGGAATTTCATGCACTATAACAGCTAGAATTTACCAAAAACTATGTTCTTTTTTCACCTAAAGAATGGTGCTAAAAGACTTGAGAACAGGAAAATGTGAACAGGTGCTCGAGATGAAACGAACCAAAAACAAAAGAGCCACTTCAACGACGTGAAGAAGTCGAGACCCACAAACCCACAACAAACTAAGACATGGACAGAAAGATGCCGTCCGGTTTGATGAATCCAGGTTTCTGTTGTGACATGCTCAGGGACAGCAGACACATCTGGAGGGAGAGCGCGAAAACAAGCGAGCCGCTCCGTCCTGTTGACACCGCAGGTGGCAGGTACTGAAAGACGCGTCCAACACGAAGAAGCACAAGACTCTGAGCTGCACTTGACAATTTTGTCTTCCTAACAATAGATCAAATGGTTGTGTGTAATGTGAAAGAGGTAACAGTTGTTGAGTGCTATCACCTATGTCCTCTGCACTTTGCCTCAACATCTACCAGTCTATTTTGTCTCTGATTTACTGGCTTAAAGCCCCCCACCCCCTGCTCGATTTATCCATATGTGCAGTAACAGATATTCAAATATTTATATATATATATAAAAAAAAAACCTAATTATTGCCTTGTAGCTCCACCTTAAAATAAAACAAAGGGCACTGTTGGAAGCCCCGTTATTTAGCACTACTCATAAAACTGAGCAGAGGACTTAGTTTGGATATTTAAAAGGAAAAGCATGATGCTGGAATGAAGCCCTTTTTGGAATTAAATATGTCTCCAAATGAGTTAGAATGACATTGTGTCTGTTAGAGCCCCACAGATATTTATTAACAAACTGTTGTAAAAGAAAATGTTTTTTTTTATTATTTTTACAATTCTGCTGCCCCCTACAGGTCAGTGATTTTCATACGCATTCCAAAAAATGTAAAGAAAAGCGAGAATACCTAATGACTTTTCTTTTTCAGGAGCGAAACAATTAGGTTACTTATATTTGGTTAGATTGTTTTAAATATCAATGTTATATGATCAGTAGTGGTGTAGCTTTATAGGATGTATGCAATCCATCACAAATTACAGGCAGATTTCTACATTTTAGGGAGCTTTTGATGATCAGAGACTCACAGTTGTATTTATGTATAGAAGATACATTAGAAAAAAAGGGCTTAAACATTAGTCAATTATTGTTCATTGACTAGTATTAATGTTATAAGTTGTTGATGTTTTTATAGATAGACTTATTTTATTTTATAGACATTTTCTAGTGGTTGCTGTAGTTGATGTAACGTTTTTTGGAGACTGTAATAGAATAATTTAAATACCATAATAATTTGTAGTTAATCGATTATTGTCCCTCATTAATAAATCTGATAAACAAATGCACTAAGTCTGTGTGTATTTTATTCATAAATTAAATGCTTGTAACAGTGTTGGAAAACAAAGTCAATCTACATTTGTTTAATTCAGTGCTTGGGGTAAGTGGATGTTTTCTGATTTTATCGTTTTGTTTCTGGGCCAGTTCACTTGCAGGATTACTCAAAAAAAATATATTATGCTGGATCATGTCCAACTTTTAGGGGTTTTTTTCTAGAATTAATGTGTCTGGCTCAAAAACAAAATTTTTATCAGTTTGTATGCTGAATATTTTATTTTTGGGGGTTTATTTTTCTAAAATACAAAAACTGTTCGAACAATAAAATTAACACCCTATAGAATGTACAGGGTTTGATTTATGAAGATTTAACTGAAAAAAAAATTATAACATACATTATATTGCAGAGAGTTTCTCTACCACCCATCTCAGTCATTGAATTCAGGCATTTCAATGACTTCCAGGTTCACATGTGCATGAAATCCAGCAGCTGGGCATGCTGCTTACTTCTACAAACCTTATTGAAAGAATGGGTCACTTTAAGGAGTTCCATAAATTCCTCCATGGTACCATGTGAAGATGCCTCATCTGCAAAACAGCTAGTCCTGAAATTTGCCCACAGCTAAATAGTCTACTGAACTGTTAGAGGTAATATAACAGAGTGAAAGTGACTGGGAACAGCAACTCATTTGCTACAAAGTTGTAGACTGCATAACATCACGTATGACAAAACATAGTGCAGATTGCACAGAAGTCGTAATTTTTTTTTCTTCCAAATTTCATGTGGCTTTCAAATTAACTCAAGAACTGTGCGTGGAGAGCTTAATGGAGTGGCTTTCCATAGCTAAGCTGCTGTGCTTAAGGCTTACATCACCAAGACATCAGATGAAGTGGTGTAAATCTCACAGCTACAAGACTCCAGAGCAAACGAGACATGTTCTCTGCAGTGACGAATCATGCCACTCGGACTGGAAGTTTAAAGGACGACTCGACGACTTGAAGTGAATACATTGTGAAAAGAGAATGCATTGTGAAGCAGTAATAAAGTTGGACTTGGCTCAGTTCAAGACAAAATAAGTCTTAATGCTTCAGCTTGCCACAATGTGGTGGACAATTCCACAAAATTTTGGAGGTGTTTCCTGTTTTAATAGGATTTTGCACCAGTGCACAAAGCAGCAGCCAATTGGCCATATATTCATGAAAGTATCTTTTGTGGCAGAAGTTGACTGACCTGCACATTCACCTCAAACTGATGAAACACATTTGGAGTAAATTTGAGTGAAGACAGCATGCATTGCTTTCTCATCCAACATCAAAAATCACAATTGCACTTCAGGAAAAATGGTAAAAAAAAAAAAAAAAATCCCCTTTAAAAAAGTAAATGGCTAATAAGGTGTGTCCGCTAGAACAAAACACAGTGCTGAGATTCCAGAAACTGAAGCTCTAACAAAACTGAATGATTTTGATGTTATGTTGGACAATTTTTGTAATCTTTAAATTGCCTGTCAACTACAATTAAAGCTATTACAACGAAACCATTGTCCTACTTTTATTTAGTCCTACTTTTTTTTGCCCAGTAAATTGTGACTTTCATATATTTAACATCTTGACATTTGAAACGTATTTTATTCTCCGTATTATTATTATTATTGTTATTATTATTGTTATTATTATTATTATTATTATTATTATTATTATTATTATTTTTATTATTATTATTATTATTATTATTATTATTATATTCGCGACTTTAACGACCTTACGAGAAAAAGTAGGAACAAATTTTCTCTGACTGTTGCGTTCAGGGGGAATAAATTGTTGCGCCATGTTTCTAACCGGAACTATTCATTCAAAACAGGAAATGAGGAACTTGACTGACTCCATTTTCTAGCTGTCGTTTAGGATTTCGTTGTTTTACGTTTTCTTTTTAAGGGACTCCTTTTGTCCGTCTTGTTTTCTTATTAGATTAAAAACCCAAACGAGAATCCAAGATGGGAGGCGGAGATCTAGTAAGTTTGATTTGAACACGTAGGAGAAAATGTGCTTCACTTTTATTTTAAATTTTTAAAAAAACTCCATTAAAAATATGTCATTTAAATGTACACCTTTTTTCTTGCGTCTGCAGAGTAACGAGAAAAGCGGAAAATTAGCTTTGACTTAACAGGAACTATCTTTAAGTTTTGCGAAATTAAATTTAACTTTGGTTTTGTTAATCTAACGTTTAATGGTCACAAGTGAGCTAAGTAGCCAAGGTATTCCAATGTGTCACAGATTTTTTTGAAGTAAAATGATTATTATTAGCGAACAAACGACAAAATAAAGACCAAGAAATACAACAGTCATGAACTGGCCGTGTACTCCACAAATACTTAGACAATGACCCTGAACCTTCAAGCCGAGTCACATTGGAGTTGTTTAGTTGTGTTAGAATGGCTCAGTCAAAGCCCGACCCAGTTTAGAAACTGTTGCACGACTTTAAAACTGATATAAACTGATATCAATACACTGACACAAAGCTTATGGTGACTTATTCCAAGAGACGTATTGCTTTAGTTGTTTTAGGGGCACTGAATACATCCACACCCAACACTTATTAGATTATTGTCATTATTTTCAATAATTTAAATTCAACTTTCTGTTTGCATGATGTGAAAGTTGTAGGAATTGAGCATGAATCATTTTTGGCTGGCACCGGAGGTAAATATTTCTACATTGACTTTTTCCAGAATCTAAAGAAGAGCTGGCATCCCCAGACTATGAAAAACATAGAGCGGGTTTGGAAAGCTGAGCAGAAATATGAGGCAGAACGCAAGAAGATAGAGGAGCTCCAGAAGGAGCTGAAGGAAGAGCGAGCCCGAGAAGAAATTACCAGATATGCAGAGGAAACGGGAGCCATCAAGTAAGCTAACATCTTCAGCTACATTTATTTGGTGTCTACTGCAATACAATAATTGGGTTCCTTATTATTTTTGCCCAACAGGAAAAAAGATGATCGCCTTGACTGGATGTACCAAGGCCCCGCTGGGCAGGTGTCCAGAGATGAGTACCTGCTGGGGCGTCCCATTGACAAGCAGATCACAGATCAGTACGAGGAGCCAGAGAGCGGCCCCTCAGCTGAGACAGGCCTCCTCCCAGGGTCGATATTCAACCCTGCCACCCCGGCTTCCGGCCTCGATTTGGCAGCGAAGATCAGGGAAGACCCCCTGTTCCAAATACGGTCAGTAAATCCACCTTAGTTCTGTAACTCCTGGAAATATATGAGCGAGATGGGAAATGAATCCATGTATGGTTTTCACAGGAAACGAGAAGAAGAAAAGAAAAGAGAAGTTTTGACTAATCCAGTAAAGATGAAGAAAATAAAGGAGATGGTAATTACTGGTTTACATAAAATAAGGTTTTTGGCTATTTTACTTTAGCCAAAAATGGACACAAACATAAAAAACATTTGCATTAACATTTCTTCTTCAAAGCAATTCGCATAGTATTATTGATATCTGTTTGTCATTACTTGCTTTTTTCTACATAGTTGCGTCAAAATCTTGACAAAAAAGACAAGAAAAAGAAGAGGAAGAAGGAAAAGAAGGAGAAACGAGGAGACAAGGAAAGGAAAAAGGAAAAGAAGCATAAGAGGAGAACTTCAAGTTCAAGCTCAGAGGAAGAAGGAGACAAACACAGGTGTGTGTGTGTGTGTGTATCAGGGTAATAAACTGCAACATCTGCACAAAGATTTTAAGTTGTCTTCTTTCTTATTTTCTTCAGATGAGCCAGACAATCTTGTTTGTTGTTGAAGTTATCTTTGATCTTTATTTAGTTCTGTTTTTGCACAATAAAACATCATCCATTTGCATAATATGAATTATTGTTGATCTGTTTCAGGTCACACCTGCGGGATGAATTTAAAGACAGTAAATCACGTTCGCGCCATCTTCCAGGATATGGACTCCAGGTCAGTAAGAATCTTTTTTCTTCCGAAAAAAAACTTAAAGCATTTTAGGGTGTATGAAAGACTTGATTGTATGGAGAATTGACAGGATGTATGTGTGTGGTTTTATTCCACAACTTATGAAAAAAAGTGTTTTAGACTTTACTATATGTGCAGATCATTAAATTAAACATAGATCAGCTATTAACTAGCTTCTACCTTTTAATGATTGCTTGAATAATGAGCATTTGCCAACATACTGGATTCCTTATTTCATTTGTATCCACCCATCCAAGAATCACGGTTGACATGAAAGAGAGCTCTTCTACTGCAGTGTGACGGGAACTACAGTTGTTTATCAAGTGAATTTTGAAATTGGCACGAGAAAGGGAGATGCACTCAAATAACTAGTGTTTGTTTCCTCTCAGCTTCCAAGCGGCAGACATCACCAGGCTTCAGTGATGTCAAGTAACTCGGGGCGCCGAGAGAGAAGCCGCTCACGATCTCCCCACAGGAACCACAAGGACAGTCGCTCTTACGCTTCCTCCTACAAGAAGGTGGAGGCGAGAGATCCCAGCCCACAGAGGGAAACTTACCAAAGACAGAGGAATCACGTGTCAAAGTAAGACTTCCTGGTCAAAATGGCAAACATAAAATGCTGTTTGGATATTAATCTGTGATGTTGAGTTTCGTCTTCATCAGCACCCACGGGGAGGCTAATTCTCTGTGTTGCTTTACGTAGGAAGCTTTCTGCAGAGGAACTGGAACGAAAAAGGCGCGAGATGATGGACCAGGCCAAGCAGCGGGAGGAGGACAGGGAAAACAACGTGAAACGTTACAAGAGGCAAGACGAGCAAGATAAGCAGAGGGAACAAAACGCCAAGCACGACCGGCATGCTGGCTTCATCCAGTAAGTCCAGGCGGAAGAGGCTCCTTGTGTTGGATACAGTAATAGGTGCTTTTTGTTCAATTGGATCTTTTTTTTTTCTTTTTCTTTTTCTTTTTACAGTAACATGAAGCTGGAAAGTGCCGCTAGCTCGTCTTTGGAAGATAGAGTGAAGAGGAATATTCACTCCATTCAGAGAACACCGGCCTCCTTGGATAACTTCATGAAGAGATGATTACAGCAGATTAGTTTAATGACTGGAAACATGTTTTCAGACTGCGCCTTATTTCTCAACATCTGACTTTTTAATGTAATAATTGAGACAAAAAGATAACATGGGAGCAGTCTAAGTGGAGAACACAAGCCTCCATCCTACAGCTTTTATTCTCAAAAGCACATAATAGAGGAGGAAAAGTCAATCATAGTGGTGGCTGATTTAGTCATGCCTATATCGAAAGAAACATTGATGTACTTGTACAGTATATTGTAAATGATTTTTAAGAGACTACATGGATCTGTTTTTTTTTATTATTTTATCAGGATTGTTTATTTTATGTACCACTGTAAGTTGGTTTAAAATGTAACTATTACTAGTTGTTTCATTATTTCCTTTGCTTATAAAGTTTATCTAGCAGGAAAATCTGATTGTGTTTATATTTACCAAACTAAACTCGCATAATCCAAATGTTTTAGAAAATGTACAGTCACTTTTATTTAGCACATTTAACCAACAAGGCAGGTTACTGTGTCAGGTTACTTCAAATCATTTGGACTTAATGAACTAGTTTTACACAATTTTCTATCTCAAACATGGAAGAAAATGCTCTGATCTGATGAGATCAAGATTGAACTGTTACCTGTCTCTGGAGGAAAATGTAACATATGCATCATGCAGTGGGATGCTGCATGGTGGTGTTTTACAGTGGATAAGTCATAGTCCATAATTAAGACAAATAAATTGTAACAAAACTTAAGCGTTTATGTTCACAAACACTCTAATAATTGGCAAAAAAAAATCCAGGTTATTTATCATCATCATTATTATTATTTTACCGTTATTCAGCATCTCTTCATCACTGCCACCAAGATATTACTGTAATTTGTCAGTTTCGCTTTACTACACCTCTACCAAACTATACCGGGAGCAATCGTCCAATGGCATCAGAGGTTCTCGTGGAGGCAGTTGAACAGCCAATGACATTATCCCATCGTGATGACGTTGAGAACCATGTTCGTACGTTCTCTGTGTTTCTAAATCGTGTAGTCATTCTCATTCTGGGGAGTTAAAAATCAGTTTAGACTAACGCAGGAGCGATTTACAAGCTTCTAGCCACTAACAAAGAGAAAAGAACACCCTCAAAATGGTAAGAAAACAATGTATTACTCCTCAAATAAGCTTTTAGTTTAGAAAATAAATTATTTACGGCTACCAGAGCTGAGCTAGTAGCGTTAGCATGCTAGTTTCAGTTTGTCGCCAAAAAAAATATCAAAAATGATCTTCAGAGTACCAATTAAAACGTATCTTAATGTCATTGTGAGCTTTATGTTGTTAGGAAATGCTAATCAGTATAAAGAATATAGGTTTTTAGCCGCTAAGGGAAACCTTTAACATAAGCTATGCTAACATTTTCTGCACAGAAACTAAACATGTTCGTTTTAGTTTCCTGGATTCACTCTGAACTCATTTGAGGTTTAAATGAACATATCTCACTCATCTGCCTTCAATACTTTGTTGTATAGTCTGAAAATATAAGTCTAAGCTATTTGCAATTATTTATCCATACGTCTATGTCTGCTCTGTCATTCTGAATTGTGCGTTTAGCTCATAGCTAATATAAAATTTTCTCAGTGCTTTAGTTTTATATATTTTAAACACTCTAAATACCCAGGAAATGTTATGAAAGTGTGTGAAAATACAATTAAAAATACATTCAATACTAAGAGCACCAGTTCACCTTTTAACCCTAGGAGAGTTTTCATCCTTAAAATAATTGGTTCATTTACCGGTACTCATTTGGTTCATAGTATTGTTAATAAGATATTGGTTACTATGGTATCACGGTATTTGCACCAAATATTTAAGTTTATTCGTTAGATTAGTTTAACTCGTGCATTTTTGTAACTGGAAATATTTCCCTAAAAATAATTGTTAAATGTAAGCAAGGGAAATGTTTCACCCAGCTGCCCCAGTAATGTGCAGCAGCCTAATGGGAGAAGTATTTTACTATATGCTTCATACACTGGAAAACACTCTGATGACTCTGACACTTTCATGGGATCTCTCTTCAAGGTTTTAAAAACTTTCTCAAACGATCTGAAGTTTCTCAGTCAGAACTGCAACTTTTTTAGGATAACATCTGCCTGTGTTTTCTTTCTAATTTAGTTTACTGCTTATATTAGCGCCTAGTTATTCTTGTCAGCAAACATTTTCAGGCTGTTGACCATTAATCATCACTAGGAGGACCTCCTCTAATTTTCCTTAAATCAATAATTCATTTAAACATCTACCCTGCATTTGGTTTTAGCATGTTTCCCTCACAACAGCTGACAAATGAGTGGGCCTTGTTTTTGTATAATGAGTCATTGACCTGATGAAACAAAGTCAATAAGACAGTATTATCTGAAAATAATACAAAAAAAATAAACTAGTAAATAGATTTGTTCTTTGCAACTTCTCTGACTGACCCTCCATCTTCTTCTCCAGTCTATAATGAACTATAACGGTGGGGCCGTCATGGCCATGCGGGGAAAGAACTGTGTGGCGATAGCTGCCGACCGGCGGTACGGCATTCAGGCTCAGATGGTCACCACAGACTTCCAGAAGGTCTTCCCCATGGGAGATAGACTCTACATCGGGCTGGCTGGACTGGCTACTGATGTCCAGACAGTGTGAGTGTCCCTGACTTTAATAATCCATTTTCCCCACAACAAGAAAGTATTTGTCACAGAAAGGAGCAAAAATATTGCAGATGTATGTTAGCAGCTACAGATGAATGATGGAAACTTGTTCTCTCTACATTGTGTTTAGAGCACAGAGGCTTAAATTCAGACTGAACCTGTATGAGCTGAAGGAAGGTCGTCAGATCAAGCCAAAAACCTTCATGAGTATGGTGTCCAATCTGCTGTATGAAAGGAGGTGAGTAAGTTTGTCTGTACAATCCTTTTTCTGTCAGGAGTTTTCTGTTGGGTTTCAAGTTTAATCAAAAATTTGTTTGTTTTTTTTTTTGTTTTTTTTTCACCTGCTGAAACATTTTTAGCACATCTTGAGTTCAATGATGAATTAGTATTACCTCTTTGTTAATCTGCGATTGTACATTTTATTGCAAAGTGTCATAGTTTCTGATTTCCAGTGACTCTTGCAGACAATTTCAAATTTAAAGACAATTTGTCTTGAAATTTGATGCATTTCAAGGCATCACTAAAGTATGGCTATACTATAGTATAGATTTAGATTTAAACTTTTTCCAGGTTTGGATCATTATGGAAAGGGAAATGAAGTATGGAAAAATATTTGTTTTACCATATTTTATTCCATTGAATAAAATGTGTGTCCACTGATCTAGCTTCTTATAAGTTAATCTGTTTATTTATCCATCCATGATTCCTCCAAATTATTGTCTATTTGTATTGCTATTCATATAATTACACTTAACACACTTAACAAGACTAATAGGTCAAATTAATTACAATCCAACTAAATACCAATTATGATGCAGTATAACCACGTTCAGAGTATCATGCCAAATGGTAAAAGGTTATCTATCAGAGGAAGCCCAGCTGACTGAATTGAGTTGCTACCTTGCAGCAGTTCTTCATACAGAGTGGAAAAAAGACTTTTATTTTAGCAGAGATCACCTCATCCAGTTTTGGTTGTTGTCTTTTTTTTATTTTTTTTTATTTTATTTTATTTTTTAAATTAGGTTCGGACCGTACTACATCGAGCCAGTGATCGCAGGACTAGACCCCAAAACCTTTGAACCGTTCATCTGCTCCCTGGATCTGATTGGCTGCCCCATGGTAACAGAAGACTTTGTAGTGAGCGGTACCTGCTCGGAGCAGATGTACGGCATGTGCGAGTCGTTGTGGGAGCCGGACATGGTCAGTATTCACTGCAGCCGAGACTTAATGAAGCCATCAGATTTTTGACGGGAACCTTCACTGAGAGCTGCCTTTTACTGAAGGAACTTGACGTGTACATGTTTGTTCAAATCCACTAAGGATTTTCTAGTTAAAAATAAACGACTGAAGGAATTTCTTGTCCTTTTTCTTGAGACTTGTGTGCATCTGAGTCGATGCACAGTCTGTGTTTTCAGTTCTTACATTAAATGTAACGATGGCCACAAATCTTAGTTATAACAATAGCTCATTTCCGGCAATCAACAGCCACATTGCTTGGGATTCCTAATCATAAAGTCTCACATTGATCATTTCTGTGTAAAACCTACACATCTAAAGTGCAGGAAGTAAACTATTTGCTTGTATTTCCATGTGAACTCTGGTTGATCTACCTGAAAATGTGTGAGCTGTTCGTAGCGATTCTCATGACCAAAATGATAAATGTTTGTGGTCCTGCAGGAACCAGAGGACCTGTTTGAGACCATCTCTCAGGCAATGCTGAATGCAGTGGATCGGGATGCTGTGTCCGGTATGGGAGTCGTCGTACATGTCATGTAAGTGCAAAACGAACCCGTCTACCACCAGATCTCCTCTCAGGCGTTTGACATGGCCTGGAAAATGTTTTCTTTTTCTTTTTTTGCAGCAGCATTTACTTCATTTATACAGTTTGTATATGGAACTTTGAGCAGCTTTCCATTTTCCTAATTTGTGATGGAAATATTTAGACTATGAAAAATATAATTTCTGTAAAATTTAATTGATTATAGGGTACTCTGTAATGACTTTAAGGTCATTTCTAGAAGTGATTTTCTGTCTAATTTTATTGGAAGAGCTGGAGCAGCAAAAGTAATTTTTTAAACAAGCCTTTACATAAAGTCATGCCAAAGAATATTTTTTTCTAGTGTCAAAAAACCCCAGTCAACTATTTTAAATTAACACAAAGGTTTCATCTTACAATCATGTCTAAGCCCAACATGACCTTCAACCTTTGAATACAGATATCACATGTTGACTGAAAACACCATGCCAACCAGAGTGACTTATTATTTAATTTTAGAAATAACTGTAGTTCATCACTAAGAAGATTGGGACCCTTTTTTTTTGGTTGATTAAATCATTTGCTGATAGTCACGTGAAAACAGGAAACACGATTAAATGTCTCTTTAAGAGAATAAAGAAAACACCTATGGGAAGCCAATGGGACCAGAAAAGTCCCTTTGTTAAGGAAAAAGAGACATTAGTTGAAGAGGTTTGCCAGAAAACACTTTAACTGACCTAAAAAGGAAAGAAGCCACATTTAACAGACTGATTAAGGTTCGTGTTCACAGTTTAAAACGACCCACAAACGCAGCATTTCAGCCACAGTAAGAGCATGGTGGCTCAGGTATCATGGTATGGGGACGTTTATCATATGAAGTTTGAATGCATCATAATACTTGAGGTGACGTTGCTTCATGTCGATGAAGACAATTAAATGGAGACCAGTGAAAAAGCAGCATCTTGTTTTCAGACCAACAAGCTTAGTTTTATGGAGGGAAAAGGATGAGGACTGGAACTTAATCCAAAAGAATATAAAATATATAAAAATTAAAAAAAAAATAAACCATCACTTTCTTAAGAAATGTGATTAATTTTTCTTCATTATTTTTATTTGGAATAGAATGAGCAGTGTTCCCAATGCTATTATTTTGAGAACAAAACATTTTTGCTGTAGGTCAAATTGCAGATCTGGAAGATTAATGCTGTTTTCAATCTTTCACAGAGAGAAAGACAAGATCACCACACGAACCCTGAAGGCCAGGATGGATTAGAGCATTTGTTTCTCTCTCTACACTTCCTTTCTGCAATTTTGTATAAAAATGATCCAAATAGACCTGTTCTGTTTTCTTACTCAGCTCTTCAATAAATAAAAAAAATGGGTTTAAATAAACTCTTGTCGTCTTTGAGCATGCTTGGTCCATGATTAGCTTGAACAGGTTTGGCACTTGTCAGCCAAGGGATTTTGTTGCTTCCCATCTGGAGACTTGATGAGGTATAATACAGTAAATTATTGCATAATTTAATATTTGACATACCCTGCCTCTCACAGAGATTGGTATCTCCCCGGCAACCCTGCAAGGATAAGCTGGTAAAGCCGATGGATGAATAACATGATTTACAAAAATATTTATTTCACAACTATTTTGTGGTTATGCACTGCAGCTCATAAATGTATTTTGTAAAATATACTTGCTCAACGTCAGCAGATGGTGCCAACAGCGATCTTGTAAATATTAGATTTGCCCAGCACAAGGTATTTAATTTAAATAATGAAATTTTATGTCAACATATAATGCATTCATTGTGCATGAAGTTATAATACCGACACATTTATAAATTGAATAGTTTTGTTTAAAGAATATTTCTGCATTTACTTATTAGCTTGTGAAGTCTGAATATAATGCAAGAAAAATATCAGTAAACACAAACGAGCTGAAACTACTGAATTCAGGAAAATACTTAGCAACTAAATATAATTTCCATAATGTATTTATACGTTTAAATACATTTAATTTATTTTATACAAGTTATTTTTGTGCTGAACTTTGAGATATATATATGCTCAGCATGGACGTCTGATGCTAATTTGACATTTGAGCGGTTTTGTTTCCAGAAGATGAAATGGTACAAAGAGGGCTAAAAAAAATGGCGGCACGACTGAAACCAGACTTTTTTCTCTAGCCTCAGGTTCAAACGTTCACATATATTCCAACAAATATTAGCAACCGCACCGTTTTTATACGGCCACAATAGGTAAATTCAGACTAATATGGCCACCATATCGGTTAGCCCATGTTTATGTCTTTATCGAGCTGCATTGCACGAAGGAATCCTTTTAAACGATTCAGGAGAAAGTTTTAATCACATTCATGTAGTTGCCCCAAACTAAAAAGTGTAACTTTGAATAGACTTATTTGGAGACATGACTCATTCAGTGTTGAGGAAGGATGAACATTACTTTATTTGCAAAGGTTTTTTTTATTTTTTTTATTCAGTTTTCAACTCAATGTGAATTACTCAGCAGGCAAAAAAAAATTCCCTCATCACAAACATTTTTTTGAGTTTTTGTGCAATTTTCCTCCTAAAAATCTGTAAACACACACAGAGGACAACAGAAGAGCAAGGACAACAAAAACAAGATAAAACTCCCTTTAATATGCAATGAGTCATTTTTCAAGTAACCTTTTTTCCTAATGTCTGTTGGTAACAAAACAATACTGTATACAAACACAAAATTGCTACATTAATGTAAACAAGATATAAAAATGATCATTATGGTAATAAAACAAGTATTTGCTGCAGAATTGCCCTTTTTTGTTTCACGTTTGTTTTTCCTCAACAACAACCAACCTCCACCAAACTTACGGGTTAATTTATTTTTTTTTTTTAAATATCCCGAGACATTATGGCAACAAAACATTCAAACTGTTTTTTAATCCTTTTGTTGGTTCAGTCACAACACTCTGATGCGATGTTAAGTGGTTTGATGTTACAACTGGTGCTGGAGTCTCATGTACATGTCAGCCATGCATTTTTTTTTTTTGACACTGCATTTGTTTACTTTATACACTGTGATATATTAATGTGTTAATCTCCAATTTGTCAGCAGTACATGTAAATCGTTTGAGAAGCCTGGTGGCGGCTTTCAGAGAAGTTTGTCATGCAATCTGGCCATTCTGCACCTGTTTGTCCAAAAGAGAAATCTGCGTGAACAGAAACGGAGGAGACTCTATGCTGACGGACAGTAACTGCTGAAGCCGACACTCCCATTCAAGGCATTAGTGAGACAGTTTTCGTGCTGGCGTGTGGAGCAAACAAGGTGTTGCAGAGAGTAGACTTTTAAGGGAAAATATATATATTTAAAAGAAATAAAATAAAAAGGACAAGGAGTTTACTGGGATTTGAATTCACAAAGTGAGGAAGTGGTGGCGTTGTGTAACAGGCTCAAAGGATTTTCCCCTCCACACACCTCCCTGCAAAACCGCTGCAGGTTGTTGGATCATACTGGATGCTTGTTTTGTCTTTTCTTTTTATTTTTTTAAAGAGGGGAGACAGACCTACACACAGAAGAGAAAGTGTGGCTTTTGACTGATCTATGACTGGAGGTGACCGGCTGGACTGGAGGATGAGTCTATGATAAGATGTTGGACATGAACTCGTAGAACCGTTTGGAGTACTGCTCCGGGTTCACCGTCGAGATCTCGGCCCCTGCCTGTGGAAGAGAAACGGGAAAACGCCTTAAAAACTTTTTCACTTTGATGCACTGAATGTTTTCACAGCTTCTGTTTCAGTGCAATGTCACACACCAGAAAGAAAGGCAGAAAAACGTTCAATGTTTTCAAACACTTGTTGGAGAAATTGTGGTACACAAATTAAGACTTCAGTTAAAAGTAGATCCAGAAGTGTTCAAGTAGATGATCTGAAAACCGACGCCGCTTTGGCCAATTCCTGCGGGACCGGATTGGTCAGTTTATAAATATCTGCTAGGATGATTATGAACAGCTAATGCTGAATACATGACACTCAAGTGATCAATTCTTTGTGAACTATGTAGCCTCAATTAGCCGCAAGCTGCTTCCAGTCTGCTGATGAGAATTCAGCACATACCAAGGATTGAACTGGAAGCTCTTTGCCACCATCTAGTGACCAATATGTGAACTACATCTACTTGTGAAAATAAAGCACCCAGCTTTATTTTAAAACCTTTAAACAGCATTCATTGTGCAGAACCTTATAGTGATTACACCATGACACTGGAAAATTTTCTGTGCCTCATGTCACTTATTCTTAATGCATCACATTCAAATTAGGTGGCAGGAAACAGACTCTGGTCTCTTTTGTAGCCAGTCTGGTTTGATGTACACAAAAAAACCACATGACTCTGGCACTTAAGCATAGCTGTTATTTATAAATGCCAGATTATATTGAAAGGAAAGAGTGACTGGCGATATAAAATCAGCCTAACGATCAGATTATGTGCTTCATGCGGTTTCAGATTCATTCCCACTGCCAATGAGATATTTTTGCTGCCATTTATTTCAATAAAAAAAATTTTTTTCCCCCTGATCTCACTCAGCAAAACTCTGGTGCTGCTGTTCAATTAGTCCTATTCATATTTCAATTATAGTTTTCTCTCCAATAAGAATGGACTGTAAATAGTCTCAGATCATGTCATGCCTCTGAATACTCTCAACCAGTTCAAACAGAAACAAAGGAAATAATTTAATTACTACTTCTCCACCCCAACTAAAACATTTTCAGCACCACCCGGGTAATAATCCTTTTAACATTTCTAGAATTACTGAAACCATAAATAATAAAATTAATCAACACAAACGTATTTCAATAGCCCCTGTTCCATCTGGCATAACTGTCTTTAGAACTGCTGGAAAGAAATCCACCGTGCTGTCAGGGCCAACGACAAAAAGGAGAAACAAATTAAAAATATGTTTTCCATACAGCAAATTTGGCCTTTTTTCTAAGTGGGAAACAGGCAGTATGCCTTATTCTGTCATCTGCCTAACGAATCAAATCTGGACCTGCAGAGATTTATCTAGACCTGAAAAAAGAAAAAAAAAACTGTCCATGCTTTTCCTTTGCAAACTCTGAACTTTAAACTGAAAACAGGATAGAAAATCTTGTTAATCAGCCCATGTCTAGTTTCCAAAATTTATGAAAACTACTGTCATTACAACAACTTTAGAAGTATACGGTTATTTAGTTCTCCTACCGCAATAAATGTCCTGTGTCTCTGCACTTGATTTAATTGTACTAAACCATTATAATTTCAATATTAACCAGTAGGTTTATATCCCCTACTGTTGATTTGCCAATAAAAAACAAACAAGTTGTGCTAAGCATAAACTAGCAACCAATTAGCTCCCCAGCTCCTTTGGTTGTTGTAGTTTCACTTTAAATCTGCTTTGCCAGAAATAGCAACAACTGTTAAGCCACTAACTGGACCTGCTGGACTCGACTTTGCGACAAGAGACCATCTAATCAGAGAAAAGCCAAGATGCAAACCGCCTGTCTGCATTTGTGCCAACCTTTTCTTACGGGAATAGTTCTCCAAATGTTGATATTGTTCTGTGCACGCGTATCATTTACAAGTGTACCTTCTGGTTTGTCCACAAATTTAAAGTCAAAGCCTTCCTGCAAGCTGCGCGCACGCCTATGTTTGCCTCCTTAATCAACAGCAGCATAATAAATTCACCTTTAAGCGAGGGCCGACTGATTCAGGTTTCCAATTACACGCTGCTCCTAAAAAACAGCAACTACTGGCATGATGCAGAGCACAACAATTAGCAGAGTGGCAACGCCGCCCCATCCGAACACTCGCATTACAAGACTCACCCCATGTTTCACAGTTTTGGCAGCATGTGCAGCTTTTTTCTTAGCGTCATAGTGCGTGAGGATGTCAATAATGGCCATGAAGTAAACCTCCTTCTTCACAGCACCTGGAACAAGAGCAACAATCACCTTTTTTTTGCTTCACTTGCGACCGATTAAAAATACCGATATTAAACATCGAGAGACAACCGCGGCCGATAAGGATGATAAATTTGGGTTTATTCCCCAGTGCCTTTGCAGAGGTATTCACTCCTCTAACTTATTTTCACTCTTTGGCACATTGCAACAATAAACTTTAATGTGTCATATTAGGATTTTATGATCATTTAAAATGCCTCGTCACACATTTTCACTAGTCTGGACTTTGCCTACGAATACATTGGCGTTCACCAGAACAGACTGGACAGGTTTGGTTCCATTCCACTGAAGGGATTATGAGTTACCAGTGATGTGCAGCGTCACACAAACAGCTTGTGCATTTTCTCACATAGGCCTAAAGTTCAAATTTGTTCTGGATTTATTCCGCATAAATTACAAGCAGAGCTTCTTGTAGCCTGCTTTCCCTCATGGTGTGAATCAACTCAACGGATTCTCCCACCTGAGCCGTGGATCTCTGCTGCTCCTCTAGAGTTACTATAGCCTGACTTTTTTTTCCAAATGATGGATTGAACAGAGCTGTCTGTGTGAGGACATGGTTTTATGAGGTTCCTCTCTGACATGTTAGCTGGGTTTGTTGGTTTATACGATACCGTTTGTTCACTAAAAAAAAAAAAAAAACCTTCAGAGGCCTTCACAGAGCAGCTGTGTCCGTACCGAATGCAGGTGCAGCTCGTTCACTCATTCGGAGGAGTCGTTGGTCGCACTGGATTTTTATTTTGGGGCATCGGTGTAAAAGACGGCCAAACACTTCTCAACTACACTCCACGTTCTGTCAGATTCATCCCATAAAATCCCAATAACCCACATTAGAGTTTGTGACTGTAACATGCCAATATTTTTAAATAATTCAACCAGTTTGAATACGCCTGATAAGCATTTTACCCATCTTGGACTTCTGATCAAATCTGTCAATACTTCT
The DNA here is from genome assembly GCF_000485575.1 of Poecilia formosa. NCBI lineage: Eukaryota > Metazoa > Chordata > Actinopteri > Cyprinodontiformes > Poeciliidae > Poecilia > Poecilia formosa. The sequence goes on from NW_006799950.1 coordinate 5,006,021, forward strand.
GCCTGATCTGATTGAACTAATGAACTGCTTTGAACTTTTAAAAACCCGGACGCTCACTGTCGTGGCTCTTGATTGCGTAAACATCCACAGAGGGGTCGAACTCCCCAGGGCCAAAGAATCCTCCGCAGTTGAGGGGGTTTCCAGGACTGTCCGGAGGCGTGCCGAAAGAACCGGTCAGCACGCCTCGACCCATTTCGTCGTTCTCAAACTCCTCGTCGTCCCCGCCGCCCTCCACGTCCATCTCCTCCTGCTCCGCCCGCTCCACGTCATGGATGCCTACCAGTAGGCTGTAGTCCATGATCTTCAGGGTGGCCAAGAACTGAAACGCACACGAGGGGGGAAACCTTCATTACTCAGGGCTCCTGCTGGACCATTTGAACGGCAGAAGGTTTATTTTAGATTCGTTTGTCGAAGCGGAGCTGTGGTTTAAAATGTCAGGAGAACAAACCAAAGTTTCTCTACCTCCACATCCCGTTTTAGCTTCTCCAAAAAGTACTTCTTGTTATCATCTCCTATCTGTAACTTGTGCCCTTCATTCAGGAAGTCATTGTCTTTAAAAGTAGGAAGCTCTTTGGCCTGAAGAGAGAGAGAGACATTATATCAGTTTTCCCACCAGCCGCTTTAGTTTTTACTGGGCAACTGAACAGACTTCTGTGCTTTCATCTATTGTTGCATTTTTTTGAAACACGAAGCCTTCAAAACAAGACTCGGAACAGTTTGATGTTAATATTTTAAATGAGGCCATTGCACAAGGTGCTACCAGGGAGGATCTGCTTTCGTTCTGCCTAGAACTACTTAATTTAGCTGTCATTTGACAAGTTTGCAGCTGGGGTCAGCGGAGGGGGGTTATTTTTGTCTCCTCATGCCTGCAGCCATCAGCACACAGGATTAAGGCTTACCTTCTCCTTGTCACTGGCTTCCCTTGCAACTGTAGAACCCTAAGATCAGGAGAAATAAAAAAAAAACCCAAATAAATAAGAGTTAAAACTCACACAAAATAAATCACAATAATTGTTGTTGTTTTTTTAACACAGCGATGCATACACAGGAACAAGAAGTGCAGCTTTCGGGTTGATAAAAAGGATGTGAGATTGGTGTGACGAAAACCAAGTCGTCCTTTATACTGAAGCTCAGCACAAACTGAGATTTAACAGTGAGCTGGACTTCTGCTTCACTCCAAATACTTTTAGAACTTCACTATCCTTCCACCAAACTTTGCTGCCAACATGAAATAACCTCAGGAATGATTTCAAAATAACTACATGAGGAAAAAACTAAATTCAAACACGAAGCCGGCACTTTTAACTTATGGCTCATCAGTGCAAAGCCAAACCAAATACAACTGTTGGATAAACTTTCATTGCTTTTTCCTTTAAGTCGTAGTTTTGCTTCCGTTTCGTCAAGAGGTAAAAATGCTGTAAAGCTCATCTGCATCGTTCTGCACTCCAGGATTCACCACTGCCGCATGTCTGCACGTGCTGCACGTGCTCTTTTCAGACTCAAACCTCGATTTATGTTCTGCTTATTGACAGACGGACAAATAAGTTGATAAATCACAGAAAAACATATGAATGGAAGCCTAAACGGATGAAATGACAGGCAGATGGATGAACGGAAAACTGGGTCGGTGGAAGGATGTATGGACGAGCGGACTGGAGTGAATGGATCGAATGTTGGATGGAAAGACGGACAGTCTGGTAATTGCATTAACAGGCTGATGGATGCACGAATGGACGGACAAACAAATGGAGAGAGGAACGGAGACAAAAGTTTGACCGCTGGAGAAAAACACCAGCCCCTCCGCAAGCATAAGACGGTTTAGCAGATGGATGGATGGATAATGTAAATCCATGAAATCAAAAGTTGCAAAAATCTTATACAATCTCAAGTCAGTGTTCTGCAAAAAGCATTGTGTAGCAGCACTTAATTTAATCGCCAAGTCCTCAAATCAGGAGATCATCAAATCTCACAAAGTCAGTTTTAAAAATGTTTAAATTAATTTAGTCATCTAGCAATTCTAGCTACACATTTTTGTTTTTGGATCCAAAATATTCATCAGTGACCCGGGAGCACATTTGTCCCCCGCCCAAATACCAAAGGCGAATACAAGTACGAGTAGAATCCTGATCAGTTTCCTACCTTTAGGTCGTACTTGCGGTGCACGGTGAGACGATGGCTGAAAACGTTCCGGGTCACCACCATGTACGTCTCCACGCCGTCCACCGTTAGCCTGTACATGCCCAGGAACTGAGGGAGCAGCGTGTTGCCATGACACTCCACTATGAACTGGAAGCAACGAGAGGAGACGAGCGCAGGGTGAGTGGGAGTGATGGATGACATATTCAGCTTACACCGCCGATTAAAACTCAGCGCAGAGCTGCTCTACTGTCATCTTACATTACGCATCAGTAGTTAAAGTGAGCTCAGGCGAAAGAGATATAAATGTTTCTCCACATGCAGTTCCGAGTGAGTCTACCTGATGATATTTCTTTAGGATGTTGTGCATCTCAGCGATGTCCTCGCTGGAAACGGTTTTGATTACAAAGCGATGGTCGTAGCTGGTCAGGAAGCGGTTGCCGAAGCGGCCCTGGGAGTCGCTGTTGAGCGGGGCACTCCTGGTCAGAGAGTTCTGCCAGAAGATGAAAAAGTATTACTTTTCAACAACTAATGGGAATTTTAGTTTGCTTTGCTGGTGTTTGGTGAATCATTTAGCAGAAGGTGTGTAACCTGGTAGTCCTGGTCGTCGATGGCGAAGCGCTCCCTCAGGTTTCGGAACACCATGGGACAGTACTCTTTAAACTTAAAGCGACTCGGTAGATTTTCTCTGACAGGGAGGAGAGAGATAAACGGTAAATGTAGCAAAGCTCTGAGCTCCTGTTTAACAAGGGGAAAAAAAACAGACAAAATCATGCTTGAATGTAGATTGCCAAGTTTATTTCTGCTAGTTTTATCTTGCGAATGTGGCAAAAGCAATACAGCAGTGATACTAGCTGCAAGTTTGAATAAAATCATTGGTCCATTTTGACGTTTCACTGAGCTCCTTGTGTGAAACTTGGAAAAAATAAATAAAACAGGAAACTAGAAGATGTACATTTCTGGTAAAGATTTCTAAGTTTGTATTTTTAATCACAAGTTGTCTTTTTTAATGGATAATTCTTTGCACCATAGAGCCATAAAAAAGGTTTTAGTAATATGGTGACCTACATTTAAACCTGAAGCCTCTAATAAACAGATCATTGACAAAAACTAAACACCAGCTGAGTCAAACAGCGATTTACACACTGTGAAGATAAAGGTCACAGACATAAGCTCCATAAATTGCCTTTTTATATACAGACCATTAGTGACTGCATTTCTGTGTAAAAGTTCCCTTTTCTAACCAACAGCCTCAGTGTTAAAGAAGTAAGGATGTCCTGATCCAATCCTAGGATCTACTGAACCTGAGTTTTCTCCTTAAAATTAAAGTATTTTTACCCTTAACATTTACATCCACAATGACGGAGAGAATGTATTGGCTGCTGCAGGTTCCCAGCTACATTTATTTAATGTCCTTTAGCGAGTTACAGTATTTTAATCTAATGGCTTTTTTTCCATCCTAACAATTTTGAAATCCAAAGACAGCACATGAACTGATATACGTACTTGTTAAATAGGTGGTTGTCCACTTTGATCTTACTGTAGGCTTTAAAGTCATCTGGCATCAGCATCACAGGTACAGGCACATTACTTAACTCATTAATCTAGAGGAGAAAAAAGGAGAAGAAAGGAGGTCAGGAAATTGCGTCAACAAGAGCGAAAGCAGCACATCTTTACACAAACATTCCCCACAGTTATCAATCCCATGAGGCAAAGTGACTCACGACTTATTGTGAACTTATTCCTATTATAAGTCTTTTAAATAAGATACCAGAGAAACTGCCAGAGTTAGTTTTTCTGGCTGTATGGAACACAACACTGAAGTAAGGCCCATCCCCCACTTGTTGCTGCTGCATACTGCTAAACTGAGCGGCTAAACTGAACGGCCACACCGTTCTAAAACACATCTGTCCGACGCGCGCTTAAACCCGACCCCAGGTCACTTCTTTATCAGCAGCGATTGTTTTATTTTCCCCCCGCACCCCCCGTTTCAAACATCACACAAACTGACCAGGTTGCAAACAATGAATGCGTGCCTGGCATAACCATCTACAGCACGATATAATAACACGGTCAACAGAAAATATGACCACACCGAGCACACCCAACTTGTTCATCCGCACAAAGCAGGAGCGCAAGTAAGGACGCAATTCATACCTTGTTGTGACAGTCACACCCACACCAACACACCCACCACCAAGTGCTAAAGCTGCGTGCTCACCTGCCGCATCATCAATCTGCTCATTCACTCGTACGCTGGTAGACTATTTGATTATTAGCTGAATTTTCCCACGATTGCAAGGAATTCAGTTTGAGTTTTTCACCATCAAAACTTTCAACACAACCGAGAGGAGCGCGCCATCCATCGCTCTTATTGGGATGACAATGTTCTAAAACCAAAGAAGTTACAAGCAGCATACATGCTGACAGCCTGACCAAGCAGCTGAAATCAGATCATAGCAAAAGAACAAAATGCTACAAGTGAATATGCATTAGAAAACTGAATTTAGTGTGGTTTTTATTTTAGATTTTCTCTCAAGTCCATTTTACAATTTTTATCAATGCAACAATCAAGTCATTTTGGAAATAATGGGAATAATTGCTATTTTAAGTACCACTGTCGCATGCTTCATATGGATCCATGCATAACAGTGACGGAATTAGCATCATCACTTCCATGTGACTTGATCTTTAGGAGTTTGCGGCAGCATCGACTCGCTCTCAGGCCAGAGAAACCACAGTTTATAAAGTGCTGCTGTTCAACCACGAAACACAGATCTTATCTGGAGAAACACATCCAGAACAAAAGCTCACCCAGACAATGAGATTCCTGTAACTGACATAAAAATAAAATAAATAAATAAAAAACAACATGCTGGCAAACACAAAAGGAGACTGGCTAAATGCCACTGTAGCCGTTTGGCAAATTCTTTTATTGCAGCAAGTAAATAAACCACACTGAAGCACTAACTTTTAAAGTTTCTTTCTCCATCCCTGCTAGGCAACAATTAAGCGTCCATGAAACTTCTGACTGGAAGGGGACAGCTTTGATGTGAGGGCTGCTTGATGTTTCGACTCGGCCCAACACCCACACCTCAAATCATCAGGCCTGTGTGCAGCACCCACACATCCAAAGTTCACCCGCTGAATACTAAAGATGCTGCAGTGATAAACATCCCATTAATGGCCTCCCAAGTCCCCAAGCAGAATGATTTTCTCCACCCGCCCCCCCCCAGCATACCACTAAATTTGGAAGGCTGCAGGTATTTTTCAGTTCTGGCAAAATCAACTCTGAAATGACAGAGTTATCGACACTGAAGTGCAGCAAACTAATGCTGAGAATTACAATTAGCAGATTGGGAATTTGACAAAAAATTAAAAATTAAATATCTGGATATAGCGAATTTATGTGAGTAGACATTAATAGTGGGATGGAGTTTAAAAAAAATACAATATAGGAACCTAGATATTAATAACATTTTAGGTGAAGAAAGTCAAACTTTATCACAACAAAACAAAAAAACTGCTTTAAATGACTGGACACTCAGGATTCTCCTCCAAATTATCCCACCAATCACAGTATAGATGGATCATTTTAACCATTTTCTGTTCCAACTAAAACCTAGAGAGTTTTACAGGAGTGACTACAGTGTTCGTTCCATACACAAAAACAGGAAGAAAAAAAAAAAAGGGGTGAAAAAAAAAAAAAAAAACGGAAGCATAACTGCCTCCAAAGGAAGTAAGAAAAGATTTCGGTAAAATCTGTGTAAAATGCACCAATCAAAAGGAGCCTACTTCAAATACAAAAGAAAACATGTTTTTTAAACTCTTATCTTTTTATTCAAGAGATGCAATCTGACCGGCCAACGTAGCATCGTGTTCCTACGGGTCTCATGAGCACTGAAATAAAACACTTATTTTCATTCAAATTCAAAAAGTACAGAGCTGCTCCAACGTGCTGCCACCGTCAGCGGCGCCATTCTAGAACCGTAAGGAAAAGAAACAACCATATAATGGGCTCATTTTTAGAACAAGTATTAGAGTTGACTCATATGTGGTGACCAAATCTTGATGTATAGTTCAGATATAGAAAAAGGAAGATAAGTGCATTTTACATTACAAACTATTTATTTATGAACAAATTTAACTTTAAAAAAAAAACACACTGGTTAGCATGGCCACAACTTTTGACTTAATCAAAAAAAATTGAGTAAGCATTCTACCAAATTTATTAATAATTCAAGTAAAAATGTTTAGTATATAGGATGTTATTCCATTTTGCCCCTCCACTTCTGAGTGACAGCGGGAGAGTAACAACTGTTTCAGCTGGAGGTTTCTTCCTATTAAAATCGTCGCCACATTACTTGGCCAGGATGACTGATTGAGTAAAAACTGCTGCAAAGTCAGTGACAGTCCACTGGGCTGTGCTTTGCTTAGATAAATACAGTTTTATCAATATATAAATACAGTTTTATCAATATATAACGGAATTTGAATTTACATGAATTGTCTTGTAATCGGAATGTATACATTTGAATCAAACTCTGCCTCAGTTATTGCGTTGTATTGCTTTGAACTGCCTATTTCTGGATATGATTTGAACCCTGTTTATCTTTGAAATTGCATCGAGGTGGATCTTTTTTTTTTTTTTTTGTAAAATGACACAAAATTGAAACCAACTGAATTGAGATCAATGTTGCCAAGTTAATAATGTCTTGTTGAGCCAGCTGAACATGGGCCTCCTCGCTTCTGCCAAGTCGCCTCAGTAATCCATTGGTGCCTGAACGGCAACGTTTCCCAAGCATCTATCAAAACTGTGGACGAGTGCAACAGTTTAGGCAAATCCAAAACTGCTTGTGCAACCTACTCCATCCATCTACCCATCACTGCACGGCCCAGCCTATCCTCCACAGAGCTGTCTTTTTATTTATATATAACCACAAGCAGCCTCAGCCAAAAGAGAATGCGATAGATAGATTTTCTGCTCTAATTATAGTGAGATGATGCAATGGAATAAAGTGCAGCAAAGAGACGAAGGAGCTGAACTCCATCAGCAGTTAAAAGTACGAGCCCGGAACAGGTTTGTTTTGAAAATCTGTGTAACCTGCTGCCTGTCCCGGCCCCTCCCACCTCACCATGCCTGCACCACAGCAACAGCACATCACGACTCGCCAACAACAACAACAACAACAACAAAAACACTTTGCAAACCATAATAATCTGTGATGGCAGAATAATCCTCACTGAGAAAAAAATAATAATCTCTGGTGGGGGCATGCAGATTTTCTGAGCTCAGATAACAGGATACTATCCTCGAGTTGGATTATCTTGCATAGATTGCAGTTAAACTCTTATGAAGTTTATGCATTTCAAATGAAAACAAAATCATGCTTTCTGTTATATTTTTCTGGTGGGTCAAATATCAGCTCTAAAGTGGCAAAAGTTGCCCCGAAAATATTCTCAGAAGGAAATAAAAATATGAAATATAGCAAAATGCTAATTGAAAATCAGTACTTCAAAAAAAAATAAAAAATAATAATAAAATAAACTTTTCGTTTGATTATAGTATTAAAGCAGAATGTAAGTGACAATCTTAATATTTTTGCGATGGCTTTGAAGCATGAGAGCTTGTTTGACAGATGAAGAGCGGCTAGCTAGGAAGGTGCAGCTAAATGAAAACACGCCGACAGAGAGGTAGTGGTGATGAGCTTACCGTGTGATTGACTCCCCACATCAACACGCTCAGGATGGGCTCGCTTGCTCGGAACAGCTTCACTTTCTGTCCTATAAAATGCTTCTTTTTCGTCTTGGTTTTGCTGGCGCTGACGGCCGCCGCGCTGGTGCAGTTGGATGACATGATGATGCCGTCTCCGGCTGGCTGTTCGCTTCACGCAACAAAAACAACCAAAAAAAAAGAAAGAAAAGAAACCCGCAAAGTTAACGACGTGTAAACTGAAATCTATAAGTGCATCGTGGTGGCCGTCTCACTCTCGTTGAGTCTGCGTTATTAATGTAGCAGGACAGCGTGTATGTGTGTTGTTTGGGAGGCAGTCAGCGGCGGAGCATTTTGCGCCGTCACCACCCTTCCTCCTCCCGAGCAGGCCGCGGCGGAGTCCAGCGAGGAGCAAGCTAACCGGCCATCGGGCTACAAGCGCCGCCGCCCTCGTTTAAAAAAAAACAACCAGCAGCAATGAAATGTCGCTGTCCAGCTCTTCGTCGCCCTCCCTGTAAGTCTGGTAACCTGAAACTGAGACTGTGCTGTGTTATTTGAAGGTAAATAATCCCTTCATGATGAGCTGGAGACGGTTTATCAACCGCCCGCCGCCAGACAAGCGATGCGTTTGGGGTGTCCTCAAGATGGCGTCTGCTCCGCGCCCCCTCCTGGCGTAGTGGTGGAACTGCAGGGGTTCCCATTTTAACCTGAAAGAGATTTCACGTTTATTCTGGATTAGGTCATTCAAAAAAAAGAAAAGAAAAGAAAAAAAAGAAGGAATTTAGATCTCAACAACTAGCATTTTATTGTTACTGGTATTTCGACACCAGTAAACATTTTTTAAATTTAATATAAAAAGAAAAAAAAAATCTAACCTTTAATTCGAGTACATCTAATCAGCAGGGACAAAATAACTGTTTCATGTCTCATGTTTTTTTCAGTGTTTCTGTATTGTCGCAGCAGCTAAATTGTAAATTTGTTTGCTTTGTGTCTGGACAAAATCATCAAACATGGGAATGTTTGCTGGAGTACCCCCAGCAAATTTTGTGATAATGTAAGATAAACATACTTATTTATTGGATGGATGAATGGATGGACAGACGGACAGACAGTGCTAACATAAATAAACAAGATGTGTTGGGTAATAGTGTTTGGTGGTTGACTGTTATCTGTCAGGTTAAAGAGAACATGGCACAAATTGGAAAAGGATTGATTCTCTTGATGATAAGGAAAATGTATCAAACCACAAGAACAAGTGTATTTATTTATTACTTGAAGCGGCACATTAAAAAAAAATGAAACAACCTTCACAGACAATGCGCGATTAAGTGTGGTCGTTTCACTGACAAATCGATCAAAAATGGAGTGAAGACTGTCGGATCAGCCTTTCTGCCTGCAGTATGCGGTCTCGGCACTGGGGGACCATTGCGCTAAAATCCAGATCCATAGAGGTTCCTGGGCTGGCCCCGATCCAGCCTTCTTTTGTAATCTGGGTTATTAGTAGTAACATTTAGACTATTAGGACTCTCATAGAGATGTAATTAAAAAAAAAAAAAAACATCTGAAAAAGTAATGTAAACGCTAATTGTGAATAAGAAGGATGTCACTCTGAGAATCTCAAGAATTTATTTATGGAAATCTGTTTTAAAAGCCTGCCTTGCTACTAAATGTTACAACAGCTTGCCATATAGATTGGGATATAGGCTACTTACGAATTTATAGCGAATGTTTTTAATTTAACTTGTAAGAATGTCATTTTAACAACGTGGATTGCTATTGCTGCCCTCAAAAATAGATGTGTTTTTTTGTTTGTTTTTTCGAACATGTTCTTCATTACCATTAATTAAAGTTAACTGGGTTTCTCTATAACAGATGTAGTAACAGTGTATCACCAGTAAGAAGCGCATGAAGCCTGAAGTCACTAGTTACATTCCACCTTTTCACATAAACTGACAGATATTGGAAACAGAGTAAACAGAGGGAAACAGACACAGTAAGGAATGTATTGTAGAATGAAATAAAAACCCAAATTAGAGAGAAATTAGTTTCTTAAAAATCTTCTTAAGATTAAATTAAAACTAAGGGAATCACTTCAAAAAGATAGCTTGGGGATATTTTCACATTTTTGAAAGAAGAAGATGGAGGAGTAGTAATAGTTGTAATAGTAGTAGTTAGAGGTGGGTGGACTGATATAAAATATCAATAATATCACGTCTGTATCAATATTGGACAAGCTATAAAGCAAGATCGATTCTTTAGCTTCAGATTCCCTCTTGAAATTTTCTTTTTGTATTCTCATGTCTACCACAAAGCAGATTTTGTTTGGATTTGCTCTCAGTTTGTGTATTTATTGTTTGTTTATTCAGTATGTTTATTTTTGGAAAAATGTGCACAAATCATATTAATATGCTATTAAAATATTTCGTAGATACTTGAACTTTGTCCAAATTCTGCCCAAAGTTTAAACATCTACTTAAGGTTTGAACAAAAATAATACAAATGAAAAGCTACAAAAAAAGGTCAGAAGATTGATAACACATCAAACCTAACTAAAAATTAGATCGATATCAGCAATTTGGTCGATATGGGCCCTGTATATCGGATTGATACTAAAAAAATGCAGCATCGCACGCCTCTGGTAGAATAAAGAAGATGTGAAACTGTTCCCGTCCAATCATTTGTGTCTAGTTTGTCAGGTGGAAAAACATGATGTGAGTATTTAAAGTTGCTGAAGTTTACTAAGAAAATAACATTTGCTATCACCCTGAAGATTCTCTGCCCATCCTGAAACTTGACTGTGGCAGCATCATGATATGGGGATGCTGTTCTTCAGCGAGGACAGGTTCAGATAGAGATAATGTTAAACACAGGGTGATCTTGGAGGAAAATCTGCCAAGGCTGCATAGACGGGGGTGAAGTCACATTATTGCAGGACAAAGGCCCGAAACATAAAACCAGAGCTACAATAGAATGGTTTTAGATCAAAGCATAGAGTAGAGCAAAGTTACCATAACAGATATCGAGGCCCCAAATGAGGAGGCATAAACAGATCATGACATTGATGCAAAGAGGCAAAGGAGGGGAAAAAATCCCTGATTTCCTAATCAGTGACACTCAGAAAGCAACTTTGTTACAGCAACAAATATCACAAAACATTGCAGTTTAAAGTACAGTGTGAAACTATTTCATTATTGACACTGAAATTGGAATCAGGTATTTTAAAAGAATGGAGGCATAGATTGAAATTTTCCCCCGTATAGCCCTGGATTTAGGTTTTTTTTTTTTTATTTACAGTGGAACTGATAAATCTCATTGTAGATGAGTAAAGCGCTGTTTGTGATTGAGTAAACACAGTGTTATTTGGACTATTCTGTCGGAGGTCCCAAGTACTCTGCAGACTTCCAGCTTCAGTACCACAACGTGACCGAGTTTGTCATGAAGCTCTGGACGATGCAGGTGAATTTGGTTTGGATGTTTTCTACTTCAGGTCAGAGTTCCCTGATCTCTTTTTGAAACTGTCTTTGCCTTACACTTTAGTCCTCTGGTGGTTAAGGAGTGACGTTGTCTTCTAGCAAAGTATAAAAGACCAGAACTTATTTTCTTGCTTATTAGAACTAAACAAGCATCAAATGTTTTTATTTTAGATTCCCGAAGCTACATACACTCCAATCTCAAGCTCAAGCTTTGCTCAGTAGTTGGCGCCTCTGTTGAAGAGTTCATCTAATCTGATAGCAGGTCTACCTGGACGACAACTCATTTTCTTCAACTTCTCTCTCCAAAGAAACTGAAAGAGTTAAAGTGGCCGAAAATTCTTTTTTTTGTTTTTAAAACATAGAAAAAAAAAATCCTGGATTCATTGCAGGTTTTGAGATATGCAATATGACACACCACCCAGGGGGGCATTGCCTAGGGATGCCACAAAAACACAAAAGGTCACATGCCAGTTGCCAAACCAGTTTTCTATTGCTTGTTGGCATGCCCAACCAATATGTGATTTGATGCTTCAAATTGGACACAGAATAAAGGTCTATTTCACTGTTTTCAGTGCACCTGGAGTGCATTTAATCGGCTCAATTTCAAAGTCAAAAGTACTTAAACTAGTTAAGCTGGGACTGGATTCTACAATATGGAGAAGAGATTCTTTAAAACACATTTTAAATGACACAAAACTATTTTTGTAAAAATACAAAAAATGTCATTTTCCATGTTCTTTTCAGCATAAAAGCAGCTCAAGTTGTGACAGTTACAGTGGTGGTCACAATATATATAGAAATAAGTTGGAACTGAACCTGGAAATTTCACCACATTAATTACAATTTCTTCATTTTACTTGCTCATGTTGTAAACTTTATCCCTCCCCGTCTAAAATCATCTCATGGTAAGGAATGTGTACATATATTTTGTATATGTCTGAGTGAGTGTTCATGAAACATAAAACTGTCAAACAGATCACTGTTTTTCTCATTGCTAATGCTTTGATAAGTCATATCAAGGGGTCGGGGGGGATGATGTGTTTGGTTGTGTGGGGAATCAGGAAGTGGAGGGGGATCACAGTAGGAGGGCCTCCCCCATGGAGCCATTCATTCATGAACCATGACGGCCAGTGGCAGTCTGCTGCAGGCACACTGCGCAAGGATCCGCTGGCGGTTGTTTCCAGGTAAAAAAAACAGCTGCTCTGCTCCACTGTTTCCACATGCTTGGTCAGTATGAGGAATTGCTGCAAAGGCAATGACTTCTTTACATGGATAACATTTTGTCAGTTGGCATTACAAACTAAATGTGATTTCTATTGCATTATAACTAGGATTGAATTGGATTGTTTTAAAATTTAATTTGACTTAACTGATCAAAGTGTGCGATTTTGGGATACTGGTTGAACTCGTTGGTCCGGAAGAAACGCGTTGTGATGATATTTATTGTTAATTAATGCTGTACAAACACACTTTATTTAAACAAATAAATAACTGAATTACTGAGATTTTTATTGGAAATTTTGTAAACATTCACTTTTTGTTTTGTATCAGCGATGCAGCTTTTTTTTTTTTAAATTATCTTCTAATTATCATAGATGAGACAAGTTCTGAATTTTATCTGAAACTTATGTTAAGGGCCCTTTCAGGGTTGGGGCCCTGGACTCATGAGGCCTGCAGGGCCTCTGGAGCAGACAAGCTGTTTTCCATTCAGACTGGAACAAACAGAGGGCGTGGTGGAGCACAAGCGTCTCCATTCGGCGGCGGCAATTCGGGAGAAAGGGCTGATATAAATAAAAAAAAAACGCAACGCACGGCCTGTGAGGGAGAAAACATCGTGCACAGAGTGAGCAGGGCCTGCAGAGGGTCCGGACTCGGCGTTCAGGCCCGAGCAGGGAGAGCAACGAGGCGACAAAATAAAAAACCACGTGATCCAAAATGGGCAGTCCTCTGACGGTGCTGAAAAAAGCCATTTTCTGGCGCCGCTGCACAATTCTGCCCAAGTGCAAATAATTTCACCTGGAGTCCGGCTGGGAACAGTGAGGGGGAACTTTGATGTCTGATCAGGTAGGAACACAAGCGCCGCTCTCCGCTTTTCTCCTTTTCTGTCGGGGGCTCTTTGCGCCGCTGTTTGCGGAGGCGCACGCAGAGTTTGCACGGTGTCACATTTTCAGGAGCCTCTTGTTCGCTCTCCTGATTCAGCCCTGTCAGTGAATTTAAGATGGCTGCTTTGTGTACCAGTGTGATTCTGCAGCCCCCTCGGTGTCGGTACTCTCCCTCTGGATGTGCCGGGCCCCCGGCCGTGCACCCGCCCGCCCGCCTGCCTGCTCAGACGGGCAGAGGACGGCGGAGCTCCGGGGAAATGGAGTCGCTCTTTGTTGGCCGAGGGGGAGTCGGGAGCTTGGTGCACAAGACGAGGCCACACAGAGGGTGATTCAATAGCTGGCCGCTGCGTGTTGCTGCTCTCAGAGGGGGGCATTAATCGCAGCAGCGTGCAGTAAAGAGTTGTTTTAGGTCTGTTTGTTGTGGTTTCACATGGTGCTGTCCCAAGGACGAGCTGTACACACACATTGTCTTGCCTGAGAGCAGCAGCGGTGTGAGAGAGAACCAAATCAAACACATTCACATTTCGGGTGCCTCTGCTCCCCCACCCCCTTTACCCCTGCAGATCTGTCCAGATGGATAAAATGCAGCCGAACCGGGTCAAAATCACAGATCTGAACCCGCTGCTCACGTGTCCGCTGTGCGCCGGCTACCTGATTGATGCTACAACCATCGTAGAGTGTCTGCACTCCTGTAAGTTCCTCCTGATAAAGGCTTTTTCATACCTGCATGCACTGAGATTTGGTAAACCGCACATATGCATGCTATGCATACCCGCTGAGATTGTTTTGTTTTTAATAAGGCTTCCGTATTACACGTACAGATGTGGACAATGTCTTGTTTGTGGGTGTCAAAACAGCCCTTAAATTTTGTTTTTAATAGCAGTTTCAGAATGCAGTGATCTCAGCCATTAATTTGAATACCTTTATCCACTAAGGGAAAATCCAGCGTTGCGGAAATATATATATTTTTGTCATAAAATAAGGTTGACTTGCAAGATTGAGAGCATTTTTGCTAATTTAAACCTCAACCCCAGGGGTCTTTCTGCGTGGTGTTTGCATGTTTTCTGCTCTGCATGTGTGGGTTCTCTCCAGGTATTCCAGCTTCCTCCATGTATATTTTTCCTCCCACCGCCCAAAAATCTACATGTTAACCGGTTTCTCTAAATTGCCCTGAGAATGCGTGTTGCCCTGTGATGGAGTGGCAACCCGTTCTACCAAATATTCTATTAAAATAGTCCTTTGTTGTGGTATTGCACACATAGGTATTGTGATGATTAAAATTCAGCATATTCTGCAGCTCTAATGTATAAATTTCCATTTTCCTGAGCTATAAATATTTTACATTTCTCTGAGCCCCTGGCCTCTAGTGTGTTGGAGGCTCGTCTTTATCTTGCCACCTGAAATGATGGGAGTGATGAGTAGCAAAGAGTGGCATCTTGGAGTCGTTGGATGGCATTAGCTGCCAACTGGGTGTTTGGGAATCAAACCATAGCTCAGCCTTTTCTGTTCTACAATCGTAAATATAAACATCTGGAGTTGTGATGGTCAAACATGTAAGTTTTGCTGAGTTAGGTGACTTTTCCCTGTCCCTTTTCCTCCATCACAGTATCCCCACCAGTTTTGACCTTTTGCATCACAACCACAACAAATGAACATAAGGTGTGGGGATTAAAGACAGAGAAGGCCCATCCAAGATAATATTATATTAGCATGTAGAAGTTGCATTTTTGGAACTTGAAGTATTGGATTATTCTAAATACTGCATCCAGCCAGTCCTTTGTGATATCAGGATTGTAAACTCTGACATGGCGGCGATTACTGAGATTGCATATTTTGTGCAGCTCCAACGTTGGGTTTGAACTGTACTGGAGCTGGTAGAAAACACACTGGACATTTTTTTTTGGCCTAAAACAAAGGATGAATATGTGGAGAAGAACCGACTGCCGGTGATACTGCTGGCTTGTTGCAGGGCATTGCTGTGTATTTTCATCAGATCTTTTAGTGTGTTATGATCCTAAACATAATGGCTAAATCAACATGGGAATGATGTGCCATCAGTAACTTAGAAATAAACTTGAAATGATTTTTTTTTAAGCTGGGATTTTTACCCCCACCCCTCAAACGAAACCCACAGAATAAATATATGGCAGGGCTCTTGACCAACTTTACACCGGTGTGCCAAACTTCTTTTTGACCGCGTCATATTCAACATTACAGATGTACAGGCTCACCATTTTTCAAAATATCCCTGTCATCCATCCATCCATCTTCTTTACACCTTTGTCGCTTAGTGGGGTCGGAAGGGTTGCTGGCGTCTATCTCCATCTAACGTTCTGGGCGAGAGGCGGGGTACACCCTGGACAGGTCTGTCGCAGGGCAACACAGAGACAGACATGACACACACACACACTCACACTCACACCTAGGGACAATTTGGAGTGGCTAATTAACCTGACAGTCATGTTTTTGGACTGTGGGAGGAAGCCGGTGTACCCGGAGAGAACCCACACATGCACAGGGAGAACATGCAAACTCCATGCAGAAAGACCCCGGGCTGGGAATCGAACCCAGAACCTTCTTGCTGCAAGGCAACATCTCTCATATTAATGTCATATGAACCCATAAATGATCAATTGACAGTCTAGTAACCCTAAAGTTCTTTATTTTAAGCAGAATTACTGTAAAAGTGTTTAGAAAGCTTTGAGCTGAAATTGTAACAAATCAAGGTAAATAAAATAGAAAATCTAAATTAGATGCTTCAAGGGCTAAACATCTTATGAAGATATCAGATTAAACATTTCATAGCATTCATGCCATGTCTCTCCCTGTAACTTCACTGTGCAAAAAGCTAACGCCTTCAACATTTCAGGAGTAATTAGACTTTATAGGAAGTGTTTGTCAACTAAAGAACAAGAATAAATCCCATCCTCAATCTGCCAGAGGTTATGGTGATGGCACGGAGGACATCCAGCCTGAATGGCTCTACGCTCTTTGGCAAAGAAAAGTGACAAACCCATTTCTAACCAACTTTTTGCAGGTTTCACTGGTATTTTAAGTGTTTTAAGATTGATAAAACTTTGTCTGTTGGTTGAGAAGCAGATGAAGATTTTTGACATGCCATTTTAATATCATGCAAAAACAAGAAAACGCAGGGCGGCATGTAAAACGAAGCCTCGTTTTCGCTCGTTAACTGAACATTGTTTTACCTCTTATCCTTTTCTAGTCTGTAAAACGTGCATTGTTGCCTTCCTTGAAACAAATAAGTTCTGTCCTCGATGTGACGTCCAAGTGCACAAGACATGTCCACAGCTAAGCATCAGGTAAACCAGTGTTTCATTTATTGTAATCCTACATGCCTGTCATGTCTGACAGCGTTATCCGATTAAACCTTTTTTTTTTTTTTTTTCAGAGCGGACAAAACTCTGCAAGATATAGTTTATAAGCTGGTTCCGGGACTCTTCAAAGGTAAAATTGTCCAACCTCAGGCCGGCTGCTGGTTCTTGTATGTTTTGTTCAGCTTCATGATAGAGGTGTGTTTCTATTCCGAAACCTAGACGAGATGAAAAGGAGGCGAGACTTCTACGCAGAGAACCGGGAGCTGGAACCGGGCGAAGTGGTAGAAACGTTTAACATCGCAGAAGATGAAATAATCAGTCTTTCCATACAGTTCTACGAGAGGAACCGGTGAGTCGGAGGTTTACAGGAAGATTAGAAAACTTTCTGGACGAGCCTGGGGGAGCCTCGACTCATGAAAATTAAAGCGTGTAGGACCTCTGCAGCTGTTCAACTATTTCGTTTTGTAAAAATCCTGTTTTGTATTTACCTGCAGAAGCAGTGAAAGGCAGCGAACGGAGATGGAAGGAGACAAGGTACAGATAGCTGCCGCCACACATTCAGCCATCTTAATTCCATTTTCTGTCCCTCATCCGATTAATGCTCTTCCTCTGCGCCGTTCTTTGTTCCCAGTCCAATGGGAAACGCTTCTTGCAGTGCCCAGCAGCTATGTCTGTCATGCACTTAGCGAAGTTCCTCCGGAGCAAGATGGATATACCAAACAACTACCGGGTAACTGGACTCACACACGCAGTAACCTGTGCTGTTTAGACTCTGCAGAATCTAAGAAGGGGTTAGTGGCTCCCTCTGTTTTTTTTTTTGTTTTTTTTTGTAGCACTTGCAAATTTGCAGCATTTTTCCCAGTTGCTATGCTACAGAGATGGCTGCTGCCATTGTTCAGAGTGGATATCCACTGTACAGTGGCTAGTCTCAATCCTTAGCATATAAAGGAATTGACCAATATGTTTTTAATGATTTTTTTCTTTTCTTTCAAAACTGTGTTCAGGTATCGCTCAGTAGAAAATTCTCAGTGTTGTAGCATCTGGTTCCCTGGTATTTGCATATAAAGTGTAAAAGGTAATAGTAATAGGACTGCACAAAATATTGTAAATTTATCAGCGCAGTGTCGCTGTATTCACAGTTCAGTTCATAAGGATATTTTAGACGGCAAAGTTGATGACGGACTGAGTTGTTTCATTGTCAAAATGTATGATGTCGGCCAGAAGCAACTTGCTCAATAAAAACTAATTGTTGAGATGAAAATAATACATTTGATATTTTGACCTAGTCTCTGGATAGACTATTCGTGATGTTGTCATTTATTTATTTCGAACATGATAGAAATATACAATCACCCACATGAACAAGGTATATTGTGCACCTATCATTTCAAACTTGATCTGATTGCTATGAAGTTAAACAGAACAGCAAAAAAACAATTAACAGTAATAATTCAATTGTTTTAAAACGGTTTATTTGTTGTTGTTTTTTTATTTATTTTTGAACTATTAATGTGTAAAATGTAGAATATCTGAAATGCCTCTAAATTTACCAGGAACCTAAATAAGTTTACTGTGGAAAATATTTATTAATTATTCCTTTTTGCCATTTTGCTCTTTATAGAGCGACACTGGGCGGAGTGTTGTCTCAGTGAGAATTTCTTTTGTTTGACAGAATGCTTCAGCTTATTGTCCATTTGGAGGACTTTAACCTCCTGGCTGATGTCTTAAGATGTTACCTCAATATTTAAATGCCGCTGCTGATTTTCAAATAATCAGCTCACGTTTCTACTTCGAGAGTCGTGTATAGTACACCGATTATATTACCGACTGCAGTACGATGGTATGCATGTGTGTCAGATTTGGCGAGATCATCCGGTGAGTATAGTTTGGGCAGATGGCCGACCGAATCCTGATTAAGTCGCAGCAAAGTGTGACCAGATTGAGCTGTTCTACACCTGTATGTGAACCTGTCTGACTGAAACAGACTCAAAGATGCATAAACTTATTTCTTAAGGAGAAAAGGGAAGTAGTTGTATTTAATTAGTATATTTTGAGTACAGCAAGAAATATTTCATACATTTTATTTTGGAAATTAACCTTTTTATTTGACTCAATTACATTTTTGTAAGCATTTTCAACATGAAACAAATATGAATATATATTTTCAGCCTTACAACTTGATTTTAACGCCTACAGGTACTTTATTTAGCACAACTTTATGACCAGCAGAGGCTCAGAGGGGGTGAGTGACTGTAGGATCAGGCCTGGATTTCTGGTTCTTTGAAGTGACTTCTAATTTAGTTAAAAATTGGAAGCCTCCTATCTGGGTCTGTTTCCATGGCACGACTTAAGTTGGTTCAGGTTCCATGGAGCACAAAACCTTTTACCACAGTGCTTGATAGGAAGACGACTTCAGCATCTTCTTATTTTTATTATTTAAGGAGCAAATGGCTGACACTGAACTCTGTAAATGCTTTCTACTGGAATTTCTAGAATGTTGCACAAAAACTGCTAAAAAAAAAAAAGAAACAAGAGTCTGGAAAAGTACAGTGCTTTGAAATGGAAAATTTGTTGGAATCCATTTTTTTTTTTTTTTTGGTTGCAGCGATATGATCCAGTATATGGGGGCTTGGTGACCGTTAATGTCAGTATGTCATGATTGTGACCTTGTTGATTATCTTTCTGTGTCTGGCAGGTGGAGGTGCTGTATGGAGATGAACCATTGAAGGACTATTACACACTAATGGATATCGCCTACTTCTACGAGTGGAGAAGAGTAAGTGACGGATTCTGTACCTTTTAAGAAATATCTGAGGAATGCTCCCGAATTTGAAACGAGCTCTTTCCTTGCAAAGTATTACCAGCGTAGTAATTCACATTTTATTTAATTTTTTTTACGTTTCTTGTGTTGCAGTCATGCACCTCAGTGTGCTCTTCTTATAGTCCAACTCAAAAAGTGTTGTGAAAGGAAAATGAAGCAGGGCTGCTAAGCTTTTATTATCTATCTGAAAGGTCACCAGACTTCAAAAGCCACCTAATTAATGAACAAATTCAGCCTGTGTGTAATTGAATAACAACATCTTTTCTGTAAAGTCCTTAGAGGTTTGCTTGAGAACATTAGTGAACAAACAGCATCACAAAGGCCGAGGAACACAGCAGACGGATCAGGGAGAAAGTTGAAGAGAAATCAAAAGGAGGGTTAATTTAAAAAAAAAAAAAAAGAAGAGAAAACAGTATTTGAGTTGTTGGAGAGGGTTAGATATATGACCTTTGGAAAGTAGAATAAAGAATTAAAATGTTGAAAGTCAGAAGAAATTTTTGGGTTGTTTTTGCTACAAGCAGGGGAAAGTGGTCAAAATTTAGAGGAACATAATTGAAGCTACATTCAGAAGAGAACCTGTTGGAGGCTGCAAAGACTTTGGATTTAAGTACCCGTCGCTCTCCAGCAGGGGGTGTTGTTCAGCTCAAAGATTTGTTTTTATGTTTGAATGGCCCAGTCCACACCTGCATTTAATTAAAGCATGGAAAATGGGCAAAAAATTTAAATCTCTCACTGTATGAGGTACCCCATAAGGTGCTTAACTATCTGAAAGCAGAGTTCAGAAAGAGCAGGAGGTTTTTAAAGCAAGAGGCCCAATTTCATGGTGTTAAAGTAAAAAAAATTATTCAAAGTCATATTTGAAATATTTAGCATTTCTATAACAACTGAAGGTAACAGAGTGAAAAGGGGTCCGGGTTGGAGTCCCCCCCTTTCTTTTTTGTTTTTTGTTTTGATGAGGTACCCATAAGGGCAGAACTTCAACTCTGCAGGAAATTTAATGTTTTTGATTGTTGATTCAATGTTGCATGACTCTGTGTTTTGTTTAATGATGTAAAGCACTTTGAAATGCCTTGCTGCTGAAATGTGCTATACAAATAAAACTTGATTCATTGATTGACTTGATTGTGCTGTAAAATGGCACCATGTGCCTAGAAAACGCATAATACTCCCCCTTTAATTCAGATTATTCAGATTACCTTTAAGAAACGTGATGGTCTCCTCAGCATCAAATTGTGTGCTCTCGTGTAATTCCACACAGACCGGACCCATCCCCTTGCAGTACCTGGTCAAACCCACCCGGAAACGCAGGAGGCCTTTGCAGTCCACCGCCCAGGGCAACTCTGACGGCGTCAACACCAGCCCGACGTCGGAGAGCGACTCTCAGAGCGACAAACTCCACAGTCCTGCTGCAGTCCAGCCGCCCAGAGCCCCCTCCCAGACGAGCGCCGCTTCCCACAACGCTTCCCCCGCCATCCAAAGCCCCAATGGCACCGCGGTGCCCAACAACACTCAGCGACACGCGCTGTCCTCCAAACAGGGCTCCAGCAGCCGGAAGGTGACCGTCAACGGCACGAGCTCTGGGGCCAGCAAAGAGGAGGCACGGGGCGGCGACAAAAGCGGCGCGCCTCCAACGACTTAACCCCCACGTGGCGGTAGGGGAGGACAGTGATATTTAAGCTGCTCCCCGTTTTTATTTCTCCAAGTAGCCAACAGAGGCCCGAGATTTCGTCCTTCCGGACAGGCAGGAGGCGGATCGCCGTTATCTTTCAGATGGAAAGACTGAGACATGCAGCCAAATAGACTCTTGTATGTGCGTGTTTGTGTGGTAGAGTAGAGCTGTGCACACATACAAAACTGTACAGGATGTATCAAATGTGAGCATGTGTGCATACATATGTATAAACTTATCTTTTATACAAGATATCGTAACCGTTTTTGTATCGTATATGCAGTGAGTCCTTTTCATTTCCACAGACGTCCACTTGGCTTCCACGGCAGAATCATCAAAGCTTTTTGTGCTGCGAGTCACTGCATACAGTTGGATGTTGAAGGAAAAAACAAAAAAAAAAAAGACAAGCTATCCTCGCCTTTTTAAAGAGTTTCTCTGAAAGTGTCTGATATAAGCAGCGCCTCATCAGGTAGCATGTACATTTATGGAAAACCGTTGATGCACTTTGTGAAGGTCCAGTCACGGAAGTTGGTGGGTATTATCTCAGCAGGAGGATCTCCAGCCGTATTTTCACACTCGAGTCCAAGCACTACCACACTGATGGGCAACGTGTTCGTCAGCACGATGTCCCCGTTCAAAGAACTGAGTGAAAAAGAAGGGATTTTGCAAAATTTCGCCATGTATGTTGTTCCGTACATTGCAACATTCCCTTTTTGTTGCATTTCAACAGATTCTTTTTTTTTTTTTTTTTTTTTAAATCAGCCATACGTGCATGTTTTAGGTCAATAAAATGTTTACTTATTAGGTTTTTCTGACGTGAGCCTCCTGTTTAATTTTCTCTGTTGTTGACTTTCACGGTCATTTTCTCCATTCAGAGGAAATTTCTGATTTGTAATATGAACGTAAATACTGAGTATTCATATTCATACCCAGTCATTCTGGGTATGAATATCTATAACATGTTCTTTAATTGTCCATTTAAAACTCCCTTTGGCCTCCCAGAATGGATTGGTCATGTCACAAAACGGTTAGTTGAACAAGTTGTAAATTTGTTATTTTTCATATAAAGTAAAATCATGCATTCTTTGCATAGATGTTTCTTAGCTAGTTGCACATCAATCACCAGTTTATGCACCCATTAACTTTTTGGTGTAATTTTGGCTAGATATTTGAAGACTGTTACCAGAAAAGGTGGAAGTCATTCCATCGCCTTAGTCCCCACTCACTTCCACTTACCTTATAATACAAATACCACTTTGTGGAATATCCAGTAGCAAAGAAGTTTCATTCTAGGAATAAGCCTCAGTTCATTCAGTGAAGATGATTTCAAATTATGTACATAATCACCTGCTTTCCTGTTACTCATGAATAATCCTTTATATTTTAGACAAGAAACAAACCTTACCCAACTAAATTAGGAGAATTAAAAAAAAAACAAAAAACAGATTCAAGAACAATAATTTTATTTCTGTAAGATCACTCGTCTCCAAAGTTAAAAAAAAAAAAAAAAAAAACGGATTCAAGAACAATAATTTTATTTCTGTAAGATCACTCGTCTCCAAAGTTAAGAGTGGAAACCTAGATCACTGTTTGGTTTACTGGCAGCATGTCCCGCTGATTTAAACGAGAAACAATTTGTCCCGATGCCGTTTTGTCTAAAATGTTTCTCCCACCGACTCAGTTCGGAGACATCTCTGTCCTCAGGGTTCTTCGCCTTCATCAGTCTGTGCACTCATGCAGCGGAGCAGACACGATGAAGTCCTGCTTGTGCGTGCCGTCGCAGTAAGGTGAGTTATTGGTGTGCTTGCATCCACACAGCCACACCGTGGAGTCTTTCTCCGGTACAAAGCGAAGCCCCTTCATTCCCTCTGCTTTGGTTTTGTGGGTTCCGTCGCAGAACGGCTTCAAAACAGAAAAACGCAAATAAACAAGATAAACTGTTTTTTTTTGTTTGTTTTTTTTAAGATTTTCTCACCTGTTTCCTACTGTATCCACAGGAGCACCATGAGTAGCGTTTTCCTCCAACAAGCTCCACCTTTATGGGCTTCTTGGATGGAATGACGGGCTTTGGAGGGGCTGTGGACAGGTTAACCTGGAGATTCAGAAAAATACACAAACACGTGACTGCTGATGTGTGAAAACTCCTTTAATTTGCCAAAACAATCGCTGCTTGACTACACTCATTTAGAGAAAATGTCTTAAAAGAAGGCCAGGCTTTAAAATCGGTGCAGATGCCACTGAGAGGAGGAGCCTGCAGGAGGCTGACCAGTTTTTAAGTTCTCAGCTATTATGCAGTCTGGCCAAAAAAAGTCACCACCATCAGCAAAAAAAAAAAAAAAATATATATATATATATATATATACACACACACATATACACTGCTCAAAAAAATAAAGGGAACACTCAAATAACACATCCTAGATCTGAATGAATGAAATATTCTCATTGAATACTTTGTTCTGTACAAAGTTGAATGTGCTGACAACAAAATCACACAAAAATCAATGGAAATCAAATGTATTAACCAATGGAGGCCTGGATTTGGAGCCACACACAAAATTAAAGTGAAATGTTCCCTTTATTCTTTTTAGCAGTGTGTGTATATATATATATATATATATATATATATATATATATATATATATATATATATATATATATAAACATGTTCACACTCCAATGGTTGACTATACAATAAAAACTATTTTCTTTACCACAGAGGGAAGGTTTGTACCACATAATTCATATACAGTTACACAAAATATTTATTTCACCTACTTATTATGTGAGATGCAATATTTTCCCCCCACTATTTTTGACCCATTTTTTTCAACCTACAAAATTACTTACTTTGTAGATAGCACCCTCTGCTGGTAACACTTAAAAAGACAGCAAGGAGTTTGCCTCCTGTGGTCTCACGATTCAATCGTAAAAAAAAAAAAAACAGGTTCTAAGTTGTTACTTTTAAAACTACTCATTTTCTCTTATTAGAAGAGAACATGGTGACATGTATTGTGGGCTACATGTCACCATATGTCCAAACCTTTGTTGTGTTTCAATAGAATTCATTACAAGCAATAAAAACTCAACAGAAAGGAGAAAACAGGAGGATGTACAGCAGGAAAAAATTGGATTACCCATTTACTTTTTTCAGTGTATCGCTGAAATTCATCTGTGACACATCTATGAGTCAGTTCATTAATCTCCAAATCAGTGTTTATGTTCTGATTGTTTCAAATCTTTTCTACATGATTTTCTAATTTTAGTCAATCATTTCCTGTTAATTTATAGAGGCCATATGACTCATGCCAGTTGTGGGTGGTAAAGACTGACCTTTAAATAACTTTTAAAAAACCACAACAGTAAATCTAACACTTTTACCTCTTGTAGTTTTGTAGCACCATACCCCATGAGTCATACTTTAGTAATATTTTGAATAAAGATACTCTTTAGGGCAATTTTTGTCTACTGAAACACACCTCGTCTTAGAAAAAGGTCCTAAACTCCTGGGATTATTTGCAAAACTAGTAAAACTCAACAAATAACCGGCTTTGTCATAAATCTAAAACGTGGTGCACACAAATCACCATGATTCATTCTTTGGTGGTGTCTATCTGGACAACGGCAGGAAGCATTTTAGTTCATATTTAGCATTTTTCAGACGACAGTGTGTTTATGCGCAAAAGGCGAAACAGAAATGTCACCTTACCTTGGGAGCCGCCGTAGCTGCTGTCCGCGGATGTCTGAAGGTGAAAGTCAACCACCGGGAGTGTAACTTATTAAAAAGGGCGATCATGTTATCAACAACAGCTAAAGGCTCGGCTCACACACCACAATGACAATCTGCCATGAAGGAATCCAAATCAAAACAGCAACCAGCAAACGTCCGGTCGACAGCTTGGACCTGATTGGAGGCGAAGCGTTCTAGAAAAATCACGTGCCATCTGCTAAACCAATAAGAAAGTGGAGGTCACTGATTACGATTTAATGATGTAAATATATGGTTTCAAAGAAATATAATATGCATTTTTTATTTGCAAAAATAAAAAATAAAAATAAAAAGGCCCCCGGCATATGCAAACAAAACATATTTTAAGGATGAACCGCAATAATTAATAGTTAAACGGAAGAAAACAAATGAATAGCCTAATTATTTTTAATATTATATGGATAGGAATCCATGTAACTTTGGCTTGATACCTGTGTATACAGATTAGAATCAGGGGACGCTGTAATTGGTTGAGTGTAAGAAAAAGAGCAGGAACTACTATATATATATTTAAATTAACGTTCAAAGAATTGTTGTTAGACCACTATGAGAGTCTAACCTGCTATGCATTATATACAACACAAAGGAAACTATTTTATTCAGTCCCCTTTTGCTGGCTGACTGGCAATCTTCTAAATATGCCTCCTCAGGAGCGCCATCGTTTTTTAATTTAATCCTTCTTCAAAACACTGTGTCCTCAGAAACTTTTAACTATAATTAGAAAACAGAAAAAAATAGGGTTATACAGAGTACAAAGCATACATATAAAACCCTTTCACACTTTCTACAAATGTCTCGTAAAAATGTTTTTATTGAACTCTTACAGAAATCAGGTTCACACTTCTACAGTTGCAATTTGATGAATACAATAAGACTTTTTTTAGTGCTCATGAACAATATTATGTTGCCAAAAAAAAAAAAGTTTGAATACATATAAGCATCATTTGGGTTTTATCAAAAAGTACAATGTGGCCAGGTAAGATATGAAGACCTGGATCATTTAAACAGGCCTTTGACATACTTTACAACATCCCTATAGATGACTTTCAAGT
>NW_006799950.1:5032932-5070431 GCF_000485575.1 Poecilia formosa
TCATAGTTGAGGTCTACCTATGATGTCAATTACAGGCCTCTCTCATCTTTTTAAGTGGGAGAACTTGCACAATTGGTGACTGACTAAATACTTTTCCCCACTGTATTAATCCTTCTTCAAAACACTGTGTCCTCAGAAACTTTTAACTATAATTAGAAAACAGAAAAAATAGGGTTATACAGAGTACAAAGCATACATATAAAACCCTTTCACTTTCTACAAATGTTTTGTAAAAAATGTTTTTATTGAACTCTTACAGAAATCAGGTTCACACTTCTACAGTTGCAATTTGATGAATACAATAAGACTTTTTTTAGTGCTCATGAACAATATTATGTTGCCAAAAAAAAAAAAAAGTTGAAAAAAGAAAAAAAACAATTGGGGTTTAACAAAAAATACAATGTGGCCAGGTAAGATATGAAGACCTGGATCATTTAAACAGGCCTTTGACATACTTTACAACATCCCTATAGATGACTTTCAAGTGCGAGCCGTCGCAGTACGGGGAGTTCTTGGTTTGCTTACAGGCACAGAGCATCACCGTCTTGTTTTTGTCGGCAGTGAAAAGTAGAGGTGAGATACTTGGGGCTTTTGCTTTGTGAGTGCCGTCGCAGAAAGGCTGTAAAACAGGATAAAAAAAAAAAAGACATGTTCACTTATTTAATTGTTACTTTGCAACATAAAGCCAAGGCACTTCAATCTTCACTTATATTGAACAAGCTCAATGTTACTTTGACTAGATTTAAGAAATAAATTAATGTGGAACTTTGTTTTTGAGTCTGATTGATTCGGTACGAATAAGTCAGCTTTAAAATGTATTTCTGTAAAATTACAGGCAAATTTACAATTATCAATGTACAGCAGTTAACAGAGCAAATTGTAGGTAAGCAAGGCTGAACGAGTTTATGGAGGTAAAATTATTAGTGACTTTATTGCACAGTAATGATAGTTGAGCTGAGGTTTTACACGTTATTGAAATTTTTAACTGAATAAACTGGGAAACAGAAGAAAACTATAACTATTTGTTGTCAAGTCTAAACATAAAACAAATGCTTAAAGAACCAGAAATGTCTGATGCTACTTTAAACACCAGGGGAGGAAACTTCAGTATATTTTGTTTTTCGCTTAACTGAGGAAAATGGTCAGTTTTACAAAGTTCCAGGTAAACATGAACAAGTTGTTATAAACCATTAAGAGTTGCCAATGGGCCAAAAATGTCAGCTCTGCAGGCTTATACAAAACCCTTATTAGATAAGATAACAATTATTCAAGGCTCAAGTCTTTGTGAGACTAAAGTTCAAGTCTCAGCCTGAGTGTTAGTGACATCAGGACTTTTTTTGGTCTTAAGAGGTGCAACAGTGCGTTCTTTGTTGATTCAGAGCTCTTTGTAAGCCTCCTCCCATTAATATATCATCAACCCTGAATAGACTTATTTGACAGGAGACATGTGAACTTCTGTGACATGAATCTAAAAGCAGCCGAGTTCAGCATTCATCTCACTCACCTGTTTCTTGCTGTGACCACAAGCACACCAGGCGTAGCGTTTCCCGGCAGACAGCTTCACCCGGTAAGGGAGCCGGGCAGCAGGGACAGGCTGAGTGGACTGCAGGCACCTCTGAACCTGCAGGACAAAACAACACATGTTCTGCTCACACTTTAAGCTCCTATTGTCAAGTTGACAGATAATGTCTGCATCTCTGGACACGGCGAAGGAGGTATGATGGTGGGGGAATGGAGGAGTACAGGCAGAGGTAAAACTAGCTGACCAAATGTCCTGGAGGTGAGCTTAAGTTGCTAAGTAACGGGCGCCGCTGGGGTTGCTAGGAAACGGGCTGAGCTTTGCTGGCTCTGCTAGGTGAGAATGTTACATTCCGAAAATTTTTTCGAAAGTGTCATTTTACAGACACCAAAAAATATTAACTTACTGCCAAAATGCAACAGGGTGGATTTTTAAACGCTTTTTTAAAAAAAAAAATAGACAGCAGAAATCCAAAAGGACAAAAACGTGCAAAATGTGAATTTTGCATGACTCGTCTTCTTTTAAAGTTTAAAACATCCATTTTAAGTCACTTGTTTTAGTTGGATCAACAATGCATTTATATTTTGGATTCAAACAGAAGTTTTAGGGAGAATAACAGAAATATCTCTTCGTAAAAACATGGATTTTCATGGCGTCTTATCAATCAGAGCAGCTCTCTGCTGTTCACCGACAACACAAGATAAAACCAATTCTGCCGTGGCGCTACACGTTTCAAGCTAATTAGCTTGAAAGTCACTTCACGTGTTTATCTTCAGCAGCGGTAAAGGAGAATGAAAACGTGAGCAAGGGTGCGCCGGGTTGGATTTTTATTTTTTTTTTAGAGAAAAACAAACATGGTATGAACACCCACAGCCATGACTCAGCACGCTCGCAGCAAAACTCGACGTTTTGCAAGAAATTACGTGAATAAAAACCCGCTGTGACTCAGCGAGCCACAGAAACTCTTCGCAGAGACCTTTAACAGACAAACTCACCGGGAAAAAGGAGGAGGAGACGGACATAGGCGGAAGCAGCAGCGGAGGTCGTCGGAAGGTCTGCACGCATCTTGTCCGCAACGCGCACATCAACCCGGCTACATTCATATTTTTATTTTTTATGCGGATGGGCTGCTGAATGTGCCTTTTCGTGGTGTTGTTATTGTTGTAGACGCAGACAGAGAGAGCTGGTGGTTACTCGGTAGAAGTTGTGGTCAGAACTTGGCTGAGACTCCGCCTCTGCCTCACTGCTCCTCCTCTTCCTCCTCAGACTCATTCATTTCATTGACAGCTCTAATCTGTGGTGTACGCCCACTGAAGGGGGATTGTAAGGAGTAAAGTACCTTCTTTATCAAATTATCCCCACTGATTTATTCGCACCAGGCCTTACAGAAGAACAAGACTTAGTCGAGGTGTTTAGGATAATCATTTACGTGGTTGTTTCTTGAACTTCACTGGCGAGGTTGTTGTTCCACCTGCATCCTGTTTTTGGTTTCAGTCATAGTGAGGCTCCTCCTCTAAAGTATTGAACACACACAAAACAATCAGATCTCCCAGTTTGACAATCTTTTTCCAGTCTTTTCATAGCCTTGCATTTGTACCTTTACAAGTCCAAAAAGAAAGCAGGGTTTTAAGAGGACACCAACGCAAATTGCAGCGAAAGAATAGACAGCGGAAAGCACCATGAAACAACTCAATAAAATACATTTATTGACAAAAAAGTTGTTTTTTTTAATTTTGCACACAAAAATATCAAAATACTTTACAGGGCTTTGAAATCTGAATATTGTCAATTTGTTTCGATCAGTTCTGTCAAACAAATTCACTGTACAACGACAACGCGCTTTCCTTCTTATAATTCAGTGTTCATTTCATTTATCGTCTTTTTTTTAATCTATTAATTCATGGGAACAATGCATTTTAAATGATGCATAGTTATAACTTGGTATTTAGCTATACATTTGAGAGACATCGCTGCATTTCATGCAATCCATATCCTAAAAGCTGACGTCTCATTCAGAGCCAGGTGCTTAAATGTTGCAATACATAAAAGATACACAGTACGACATTCATAACATGGAATATGTCTGTTACCCAAACCTCAAAGGAATGAACGTGTTTTTACACAAACATATTAAAGTTTACAAGTTATTATTAAAATAATAATAATAATAATAATAATAATAACAATAATAATAATAAAAAAAAGTCATAAAAACAATTTACATTTGGGCTCGCAGGGCCCCAGTGCAACATGACAAAGAAACCGCTTCAGCAAACCTTTGCTCCACTCTTTGAGTCTGAACTTTTTCTTGGCTGAGAGGAAAATCATGACGACGACAAACCTCCGTCTTGCAGTCACACTAATAAAACATAACCAACCATTCACCTTCTGTCACTGCTACAAGTACACATGCCTGGCAAAAGAATAATTCAGATCCTTAAACTTCTTACAACCACAAACTTCAATGCATTTTATTCCATTTTTTTTAATGGTGGTGGCCAACACAAAGGGGCACATAATTGTCAGGTGGGAAAAACAAAACAAAACAAAAAAACTCAGTTTTACAGAAACTGAAAACATTTGAATTGTTCTCAATCCCATCTAGTCTAACATGCCAAATTCAATCCAATGAAACAGACTTTAAAAGTCACCTACTTAGTAAACAGTTCAGATGTGTGTAATTTAATCCCAGTTTCTGTTTTCTGGTTCATACAAAATAACTTTATGAATTAAATAACTACTTATTTATCTTCTATTTACACTGAC
Organism: Poecilia formosa; assembly: GCF_000485575.1. Lineage (NCBI taxonomy): Eukaryota > Metazoa > Chordata > Actinopteri > Cyprinodontiformes > Poeciliidae > Poecilia > Poecilia formosa. The sequence goes on from NW_006799950.1 coordinate 5,037,218, forward strand.
ACACATCTTTTGTGTTGCTCTGTCAAAAAAAAAGAAGAAAATCTAATTAAGAAGTTTCTGGTAGCTTCAGACAATCTGATAAAAGTTCAAGAGGAATGAATTTTTTTTTGTTTTTACAAGGCACTGTCTCACAAACCAGGGAGACGCTTGAATCTGTGAAACAAACCCATCACCGACAGTTTGGGAGACTTGCGAACAGAAAGTAAACAGCTCAGAAACTCAAGTGAGAGATGTAAATTAGAGAAAATCGATGTGTAGGTAAAACCAAGTCAAACGGGCTACGGTCGAAGAATCAAGAGTGGAGGAAGGTCAGCCTCTACGACGGGGTTTCGCTGTCGTCTCAGTGCCGATAACAGTCACATTACGCATCAAACACTGCTATAACAAGAGTTCAACTCTTTCCTATGACTGCAACGTGTGCTACAAATTATCGTTTCTCAGTCTTCTGAAGCACAACAATAAACTAAAGAGCTCTGCGTGTGAACACAAAAGTCACAATAGAAAAATGATTTGACACTTGACCATACGGTTATTCACAAGTTTTCACTGTTGAAATCTTCAGTCAGCTATCAAAAGTATAAATGAGTTTAAGAAGTTCATTTGGAAACAAACGATAAAAGCCTCCATGTGCCCGAGTTATAGAAACAAAACCTATCAAAGACAAAGAGGACAGAGTGAGCCTGTGGGCCGCGGGCTCTCCCTGTAAATCTACCCCATTTATTAAGGCATTATCTATCCAGTATTGCTAAAAGAAGAGCTAGTTAAGAGTTATCCATGTGGGAAGGTAACACAAAGAACTTCAGGACAAGAGTGCAAAAATACTCACAAGTCATAAACCTCTTCAGTTCGCGGCGGCCCACTGAGCATCCTTCAGAAGGGAGTCTGTGGATGACTAAACACGCACACTCGTTCGGGAAAACCAATGATTCCCTTTCCAAAAAAATTTGGTTTCGTCTGTTTAATCTCGACAGCAACTGGAAGGGTATAAAATACGGAAGGAACTCTCATCGTGGGATGGAACGAAAAAGCAAGACGCCCCTCAATGTTGTCGGCGTGACGCTTTTTTGTTTTTCAACGTTAAAATCGAGTGAATGCCACGTTTTTGTTTTGTTTTTTGTTGTTTGTTTTTTTTAGGTGGTCATTCCTATCCACTGAAGGCTGCTACGGTAATGACTCGGCACGAAATAAACAACGGAGCACAGTTGGCAGAAAGTTTGAGGTAATAACTAGCTTAATGAGGAAACGCCACTAACAACACACCAACTTGACTACATCTTATACTTAAGTGCCGGGGCGAGGCCGAAACGCTCAAAGGATGAGGACAAAACCGGGTGAACGCATACGGGAAGACGAAATATATCGAGGAAGACAGCGGGAGGTTGCCGGAAGTGCTTCCTCGCGGACCGACTGGAAGCGCTGGTTTTGCGCGGCGGAGGGAGATGTCAGTGCTCGAGTAGTCAGAGCCAAACTCTTGACCTTCATGTCAAACGTCAAAAATAAAAACGCCCACCCAGCTCCTGCAGCGGTGAGCTTCATAAGCAGCCCCCATTGGTCAAGCTAACAAAATAGTGCAATTTAAAGAAGAGACCACTGTAGTCATGCTCTCTGAAAGCTGCCTAAATGACAATGATAAAAACCATAAGATGGACCTCTAATATTAAGAGCTTCAAAACACACACACAAATAAAAAACTTCACCTTAATGTCACGTTTTACATTCATAGAAGTTTGTCAGACAAAGATGACGGAGGAGGGAGAGACTCGAGAGCCCAGAACTTCACAGAAACCGGCGATTCTGACGGGACGTCGTCATCCGAACTGGACAGGAAGCAGCGGGGGGAAAAAAACACTTCAGCCGTTCTTGTCTCCTGCCTTCTCTCCCGCTGTCTGGGGGGTAAAAAAAATGTCAGAATGCAATTAAATAGCAAGAATTATTTAGAATGTCTTATTTATTTATTACTGTTGATCACATTAAATCCAGAAACGTTACCATATTTTATTGGGATTTTGGCTGGTGACAGACAAAACATAACCCGTAATCATAACGTGGAAACAAATGAAATGCATGATTCTTATTTTTTGAAGTATTTAGTGGATTTGTATTCTGAAACCTTGAATCATTTTTATGTAGAATCACATTTGGCAAGTCTTTTGGACTTGTAAAAGTACCAGTGTATAAAAGTTTGTTTTGTTAATATATGCAATATATTTGCTTTAATGTGAACCATAATTCATTTTATTTGTATATTTAGGCTTAAGAATTAAAGTAAAACATTTACAAGAGTGAGAAAAAAAACGGAGGTAAGAGAAAACATGCAGACAGGGTGATAAGGAATAAAGTCTGGAAAAACTAATTCTTCTATTCTCTTCTTTTTTCTCTCTCTTAACCTGAAATAGAAAACCAACATCAAATTCTAATTTCAGGCTCAGGTAGAAACCCTGATTGATGTTGGAAGATGCATCTAATTATAGAAAAGATATTACTCTATTTCAGAAAGGTCAGACAACAAGGATATTTGTGCATCACTGCGGCTTAAAAAAAAAAAATCCTCAAAAAGAACAGAACAAACATTCAAATGTCAGAAGAAGATGAAAGAATACGCCTGTTTTCTTTCAGAAAGGTTTGATCATATTGACTCGTTGCAGCAGCCAGAGTTTTAATCCTCTGGAGGAAAAATCAGAATCACGGCTTGTTGGCTCGAACCTCGATGGATTCGGTAAGCTGTGAAATCCTGCAGCAACACTCACCCCAGGTTTGTGGAGCACATTGTCCTGCAGACCAAAGAGACCCCCTGCCTGGCTCCCCTGTAGGGGAGACGCAGTTGCCGATGACAACAGGTTGGGCGACTGGGAGATCAAGGGCGAGTTAGGGGTTGAGTTGAGCGCTCCCGTCAGCGTGAGGCGCTGCAGCTCCCTCTGTCTCTGCTGCTGCAGCATCTGGCACACCACCGCCTGCTGCTCCTGGAGGAGGAGGAGGAGGAGGAGAGCGCTGTGGCTTAACTAATCTGTGATCAGAGCTAAAAGCAAACAAACAAAACTTCCGTTTCAATGGTCAGCAGCCACGTTTGAAAAGCAAAGAGAGGGAGAGAGCGTTAAACTGCAGGGAGGCATGCAACCAGCTCAACGGAGGTGAACAAGATTTAGAGCTACAGATTCATCACTTTGCTCTGAATCCTGCGAGGCTGGAGGAGTTTGAGACGTCTTGCTCCAAGATGCACTGCAACAAACCTTGAAATTCATATCTTTACCTGTTTTTGTAACAGAACAGAAATAAGAAATCTTCAGTCCCCTTATCGTGACAACTACTCAGCTTCACAGTCAAACAGGAAACAAACTGGTTTCTATAATTAGAGAGTGTCAAAGCGCATGACTGGTTGAAACCCCAGCAGACTTTCAGCAGTTTGCAAGTCAAATAAGCATTGCTGCATCACTTTGGTGGAAGAAGCTCTCCATATGGGGAGGAGGCAGCTTCGCTTAGCACTTGGCGTTTTCACTAAGCAACCTCAACATGTTCTGTGTACAACTCGTGCTGCAATCAACCCACATTTAAAGACAGCAACTAAATAAAGTGGATTCTGTAAACTGAGACCAGGAAGACTAGGATTATGTGAGCTCTATTTAGATGTGTGACCATTTGTTAGGGCCACAATAGTAGTTAAACTGTTTTAACCATCATATTCATATCGGTAATAATTGTAATCATCATAATAGCAACACCAACAGGGATAAAGACAATATATTTTTTTTACAATAAGAAATAGATAGTAATAACTAATAATAATTATAGGCATGAAAGTCAATAACAAAATCAAAGAAAGTAATCATTGAGATTACACTGATGAACACAAATATTTCTACATATGAAACAAATTATAGAGTAACATCTGACTTTGTCTGCTAAGTGAACCAGCGTATTAAATGCCATCCCTTCCTGTTGTACCTAGCAGACCTGGTTTTTGAAGAGATGAAGGCAACTACACTTTCTCAGGCTGCAAGAAGAGACGCGGTTTCTCTTTTTAACGAGTCTGACTGCATGCACACGATCAAGACGTACGAGATGAAGTGATAAGAACAGTGCCACTACCGGTGTGAAGTTCTGCGAGGCGAGGAACTGCTGGAGCTGCTGCTGCTGCTCAAGGAGGAGCTGCTTCTGCTGCTCAGACAGAAAAGAAGACCTGGAACAAACGTAAAACACCAAGTCAGCTCACAGAGCAGGCAATAATGTCTCTGGTTGAAGGATAAAGTGTAGCACTGGTTTTTGTTAAAACCAAAACAAAGATCAAGGAGTTCAAGTGTGCAGCGCCTTGCAAATAGGTTCACTTTTCCACATTTCGTAATATTTAAAACCCCATAAAGCTCAATGTATTTTTACTGAGAGTCGACATGATAGAGCTACGTAAGGTGCATCTCTGTGAATTGGAAGTAGCAGCGTAACATTGTCTACCCGGCTGCACAATATGACGGTGCGTTCGACGCTTCAAATTCGACGTGTGTGCACTATGAATGAAGACGCTTGGCATTTTGCACTACACCTAGCGTTTCGCGCATCTGATTTACATTCAAAGTCTATGTGGAGGTGCGTTGAGGGCGTGTCATACACGTCGGCTCTAGCCGTCGTCTTCCATTGGACGCTCTTGACGCTTCGGACCCTCCAAACGCTTCAAACGGTTCAAATCTTGCCGCACCAGATGCTTGAAGCGCGCCGCAACGGCCCTAGACGCGCCTCCACATAGACTTCGAATGCAAACCAAAACGCTTTTGGTGTGAACGCACCATTAGAAAGTCTTCTGCTGGCAACTTTACTATTAAATTTTGCAATGGTAATATCAGTTGGTGATACGCGCCCATTTTCTTCTTTCCTCTCTTTCTCATCTTTAACATTTCGGTCAGTGTCATTTGTGTCAGATATGAGCATCTGCTGCCGTAAACAAAAAAGCTAGCATTTTGAAGACCACAGTTCAAACTATTATTTGGGACAAAAATGTTGAAAACAATTTATTCTTTTTTTTTCTTCCTGTTTATGCAATAGTTGATGTTCCATCACACAAAACCCCAATAACGTACATCGAAGGTTATGGTCATAATGTAACAAAATACGCAACGATCAAGGAGTGTGAATACTTTCGCATGACATGGCCCTCGGTTTATCAAAGTGGTCTACAACGAATTAAAGCTCATCTCGTGGGTCAGTGCGTCTCTAACAACAACAACAACAACAAATGGAAGCGAAGCGGCTACATACGGGCTCGCGTTCTTGGGAAGCTGGAACCCCTGGGCCAGCGCCTGGGCGTTGAGGGGAGGCGGCTGGGGGCGCAGGGCGGGCAGCGACGGCTGCTGAGCGCTCTGCGCCGGAGACTGGATCACGCCGTTCAGACCGCCCAGGACACCGTTCATGTTCAGCTGCGGGCTCCCTGCGATGGACGCGATGAGCCCGCCCACCGGCAGAGCGGAGGCGCCGGACTGACTGATGCCCCCCAAAGCGTCGCTGGGCCCTCGGTTCAAACCGTTCAGCAGGGGCTGGCCGAAGGAGGCGGGACTCTGTTGAGGAGGCGGGGTACCCTGGAAGGAGAGCGACGAACTGCTGCGGGACGGACTATTAGAGTGGAGCTCCTGGGTGAAAAACACAAAAACTCGACTTTTAGCCGTTTATTGCACATTTCCTTTTATCATAAAATAAACAAGACAGTAGAAATTATTCTCCTAAAGAGATTTGATAGTGATAACGCTGCCTGAGTGTTTGGTGATATCGCAATAGAAAGGTGATCGATATCAACAGGGTAATGCGCCCAATAGGATTTTCAATCATTTCACTGAACTCTGATCCAGAAGTGCACAGCATTCTGGGGGATGTAGGCAGAGGAAAGACTTTAGCCGGTCAGCCTCTCATGGCTAGCTGTGCAAAGTGGGTGGCAACAACTAACTCATTCACTCACTGTTGACTAGTGATCAACGGGTTGTTAGTCAATAAACTGTTGAGTAAGTTGCGAAGCAGCAGTTTCATGTTTTACCACTACGCCTCATAACTGCTTAGCAGTAAAAGGAACTGTGTGGAGAAGATGAGTGCAACAACAGGAGAGGAAACTGTGGATAAAGCAGGAAAGGTCACATCACCAGTTTGGCAGTATTTCAGCCATTTAAAACGCACAAAAAAAAATAACCAGTAATAATCGATATCAACTGGTACGAAATTGTGACTCGTTTTTCAGCCACGCTGCCCGGCCCTGTGAAGAAGGAGGAGAAGTTTCTCACCTCTGATGAGGTAACAAAGGAGGTGTCATTCAGGAAGCAGCTTTTGGAGAGGGGACTCTTATTGGTGCTCAGGGGGTCTAAGGAAATGAGAGGAACATTCACAGGGTAAAAACTACAATTTCTACATTCATCACAATCTATTACGTTCAGTAAAACCACAGCAAACGACTATGTTAGAACGACTCGGTCTCTCTTCAAGCTTAATCACATTAACATTCTGGTGCTGCTAAACGGAAGTGGGAGTGTGGGAAGGCTCCGTGGCACGACGAGGGGACAGAATCCCGAGGGCGCCAAGAGACGAAGAACCTAACCTTGAGAAGACGACAGAAAGCTGAGCTGCGAGGACGAGTGCAGGCCCGGCCCGGTGTGGATGTGGGGCTGGAAAGGCACCGCCAGCTCAGTGTTGAGCAGCTGCAGCCGCTCCCTCTTCGCCGTCAAGCTGAGGATCTGGTCCTGGAGGCGCTGGTTCTCCTGCTGCAGCGAGTGCAGCGACTTCAACATCTCCACAACTGAAAGAGAGAGCGCGAATGTCGCAAGAAACTGTCAGTGATGGGCGATTTCCAGAGAGAAGAAAGGTTAACGAGGGTGATCAGATAACTGGCCAGTGTTTTTTCCGCGGTCAGAATAGTGCACAGTTTATTTTTACCAGGTGAGCCATAATTCTCCACAGCTTTCAAGCATAAGGCTTGCAAAACTGTGTTTTAGGTCATACAGATCTTTTTATTTTTTTTAAATAAAAGAAGTCAAGGTTTTTCCTTTCAATCTTCACTTTACAATGACAGGTTATATTGGGAGCTGCAGATACCCATCTGTATGTATTTATCCAACCAGATCTGCACCGTCTGCTTAGAAACAGCCCTGCACGTTACTGAAAAAGACCCACATAAAAACGCTGCCAGCAGAAGCAAAACAAACTTCACTGAAGAGTGAAGCTTTATGTGCTGAGTCAGACGTGTTTAGAAAATAAATGAAGAAGCTGGCCCATTTTAGTTGGTGTCACAACATGTTTTTTTTTTTTCTTTCCTTTCTGGACCAACAAAATATCAAGGTTAAATTACAGAAACTCACGTCTGGACAGATCGTCTGTTGCTGTCAAGAAAAATGGAGACCGAAGCGCTCAAAGCACAATTAGATAAGTGTAATGTTGAACTATGACCTATCCACTGCACAGATATTGAGTTTTCAAGCATTTATAGTTGAAATCAGATTTTTCACACTGTTGGACAATAAATATGGTTGTTCCCATTTCAGGTCAGTAAGCAAAATTATTTAAATGTTACAATAAAAAAAGGGAATTTTTTATTATATTCTTCAAAGTCAGAGGTTCACATACACCAACATCACAATGCAATTTAACAATGTGGGATAACCCCAGATGATTACGTCAAGGCTTTGTAATCGTCTTATAAGATAATTCACAACATTTGATCAGGCAAGATTTCAGGGAGAGAACCACAAGTCTGGTACAGTCCTTGGTTACAATATTCAGATGTCTTAAGGTGCCATATTTGTCTCTTAAAAACTACGATATGTAAGTAAAAACAGTATGGAAAAGTCCAGAGGCCACATCTGTTCAGGAGAGAGACGGTTCTGATTCCCAAGGATGAATACTTGGTTTAAAATGTGTGACAGACAACTTTTTGTAACCAAAGAAGCTGGAGCCAAAATTGCAAAATTTCAAAATACCAAAGAGGCAAATGATCTGCACCTAATTGAGGTCTATTACTCAAGGGAAACCAGCTTAGCAAGCAACGAGTGGTTTTTAGCGCGGAATCAGTTGGTCATAAAGTGGTTCCTAAACTCAAAGGAGTGAGTCAGCAGGATCGTTACACACTTTGTTCCCACAATAAACAAAACAACTAAGCATTGTTTAAATTTAACCGATCGAGACTGAGAGCAAAACGAAGCCACTGCAGTCTTCTGACTACTCACTGTTGACCCCCATCTCTCCGTTTCCGTGTTTCTCCAGCAGGAGCTCGATGTGGGAGCTTGCAGGGGGAACGTTCTCAGGACGGGCTCTGACTCCAGAGCCCAGTCCGTCTCTCTGGTCAAACAGGAGAGGTAGACAGCTCATGGGAGACCTGCAGAGGGACAAGGACAAAACCGGTCAGACTCTGGGTTTGGGTCAGCTTTCATTTTAACTCCTCTTAGTGATCCAGCTCTTATTTTCCAACGAGCGACAATGAGCAAACTGCAGTTAAAAAACATATATATTGTTTATATGTACTGTATAATCAACTCGACTACTAAGTAAAATATTAAATTGTTAAGTACAAAAAAATAATAATAATTTTCAGCGGTAATAAAATGCACAATAAATATATTATAAGCTGGTAATTTAATAAAATATGCTGGTTCCAAAAAAAAAAAATAAAAATATTAACTCTATAATCTGGGTAACCAATCAGAAGCCAACAATAAAAGTTTAAAACTAAAATACAGTAAATAGCTAAAAATGTATTACTAGTAGTGATCATTTCATTATTTACCAAAGTAAGTATTATTATATATAGATGTATTTTTCTTATTTACAAAAATATTTATATTTTGACCTGTAAAAAGGTATTTAATGACTAATTTATTTACTTTATTATCACATTTTTAGGCCTTTTATGGTTCTTTGTACTGACCTCGATTAATATTTATGTATTTAAAAAGCCAAAAAAAAAACACAGATAAAAGAGCAAAGCCGTACTGTGAGGAAAGACTCTCTCTCGGCGAGTTTCCCTGACACTGGAAGCGGCAGTCATCGATGTCGGACTCTGACAACCAGAACAGATAAATTACTAACAGGACGACAGGTTGACTGAAAACTTTGCTGCGTTTAAATTTGAATAATTAGACGCAGAGTTATTACCGGTGAAATGCAAGAGTATTTTTGCAGGAGAAAATTAAATATGCTTGTTGTCACCTGGCAACGAGGTCTGGCCTTGGCTCAGTAGTGGCGGCAGTGTCGAGGCTGTGGAGAGACAGCTGGCGAAAGGCTGAGAGGAGTTCAGACTGTAGGAGGCGCTGGAGCTGGAATGGACCTGAGGGACAAAGATCAACGTCAGACAGACAGACAGGCAGGCAGGCAGAAAGCCTCCGTTGGTACTGAAAACCCACGTTGAGGTCAGGCGGTTCATATCTATGTACCAGAGGAAAATGGAAATCATATGTGGGTGAAGGAGACGGCACCTTTTGTTGAACTGGAACGACAAGCTTATACCTTCAGAGGAAAGGGAGTCAATTTTGAAGAAATGTGCTCAACGATGACTGAGTTTCTGAGCATTATGAAGGAAATTAATTAAGAAAATGATTAGTGCTCAGTTTTTTTTTTTGTTTTTTTTTTGTTTTGTTTTTCTGTAATGGGTGCTATTTATTTGCTCTCTATTATTTTATTATTTACATTTGTTTACTTTAGCTTATTTAATGTAAATCTCATGTAACTTGCTTATTTTGTAATATATTTATAACCAAAATCTATAAAAAATGATGAAAAAAAGAAATGCGCATCTGTGAAAAATTGATCTGGCCAAAATTAGGTTTAAATTTCCAAAATGACACATAAAAGTTTCAAAAAGGAGAAATTCTAATTCTACCGATTCCTGAACAACGTAGAAAATCCCAATAATAACTGAGCAGAACTGCGCTCCGCTTGTGAGACCGACGATGGATTACCGAGTGTCTGTTTCGCCAGGCATCCTTAGTTCTCGGCTTTTATGACATTGTTTGTTCACTAATGTTCTCTAGCGCTGCGTCTCCCAACCCCGGTCCTCACCGCCCCCCTGTCCTGCATGTTTTAGGCATGTCCCTTCTGCCACACACCTGAATTTTATCTCTGGGTGATTAACAGGCTTCTGCAGCATTTGATGGTCATGCAATCATTTGAATCAGCTGTTCTGGAATAGAGGCACATCTAAAACATGCAGAGCGGGGGGGAGGGTGAGGACAAGAGATGAGAAACACTGTTTTAGAGGTTTCCCTGCTTCAACACACCCCGTTCAGATGATTGCAATTCAGCAAAAGCCTGTTAATCAGCCATCAATTGAAATCATATGTGCTGTGTGTGTGAAGCACTCTAACAGACCTTTGAGGTCTTCACAGAACAGCTGCCGAGATTAAATGAAATGCTGAATTTATTTACATATTTTCTAGCCGTACTGATCACATCGCATCCACATGCACACGATTATTTACTGATGTGCAGGCAACTTGGGGGCACATCAACGTGTGCCAGCGGGAAGCTGGAATCTGTTTTCTTTCAGGCTTGTGCAGCACTTTGATCAACCGAAGTTTCTCTTTCCTGATTAGAAATGACAATGACTCGAGTTTCCTGACGGTGTCTGAGTGAATCTTCTCTGACGTACCTGCGTGTTCGAAACAGCGCTGACAGACGGAAGAGAGAGCGAGGAGCCGTGAGATGAAAGCAGTCCTGAGGAGAGAGGGGTGCTACACATCGCTCCTCCCAGGGACAAGGAGGTGCTGCACACTCCTCCACTCAGGGAGAGAGGCGTGCTGCAGACTCCGCCACCAAGCGTGAGAGGATCCTTGAGACTGGAGTAGATACCTGAGTGAGGACGGGGAAAAAGGAATCAAATTCAAAAGCCTAGGAGGAAAGAAAAAGAAAAAAAAACCCTAAGGGTTTTTTCTTCTCTTGTGGCAAGTTGTGAAGCTCAAAAAACACGTAAGGCACCCGAGAGGCTGAGTCGGAAAGTAGGCCAGGAAATGTGCAGCTCACACAGCAAACCATATCTAGGACAATATCTCTGCCTCACACAGATTCAACAGTTCTATGAAGCAGATTTACAAAATATAAGAGCAGTGTCACGAGGCCAAATCTGTTGATCCTGGATGGCTTTTCACTTCCTCTGTATCTCTGAGGTCATGATTCTCAGATAAGCTGATGGGTGTCATAAAAAAACTTCGACAATTTAGAGTCAATTTAGAGCTTGAAAATCAATACAGCAGAGTTTAAACAAATAGCAATTCATTCAGACAGACAGACAGACAGACAGACACACACACACACACACACACACAGGATGTTAGAGGGCTACCACACATGCCCACCCACTCAGACTCACCGGAGCCGAGCAAAGAGTTGCTGCGACCTGCAGAAAAACTCCTAGCAGAGGAGGAAGAGGTTGTAGAGGAGGAAGAGGAGGTGGGAGGCAGCGTGGAAGGGAAAGCAGGGTGGGACAACGACGATGATGATGATGGGCTCTGGTAGAGAGAGGAACTCAAGGCTGGGGGCGGCGGCGCTGGGGCGTCCGCATGGTGGTGGTGATGGTCCTCATCCCTCCGCTCTCGGTTCTTGCTCCCACGCGGGCGCCCCGGGCCGTGGCGGCTTTTCTTGTTGCTATGGTGCCTCCGTTCTCGGGGCAGCGGCGGGGGCGCGATCTTGTCCTTCAGGCTGGCGTCCTCCAGGACGGGAGGCGCGCTGACCTGAGGCGGCTTTGAGAGGGATTTGGAGGGCTTGTAGTCGCTCGAGGAGGAAATTTTGCGGATTTTGCAGGTGCTGCCCAACCCCGACGAGGAAGTGATGCGCATGATGGAGCCAAAGGTGGAGATGGTGACTTTGTTCTCGAAGGGGCTCGAGTTGCTCTCCGTCCGCTCGTGGCTTTGAGACCCTGCGAGGGGACAATCGGCCGGGGTCAACGCGGGGGGCTTTTGGTATTTACAGTCTTCCTCCTCTTCTTCTTCTTCTTCCTCCTCCTCTTCATCTTTGCCATCTTTCTCTTCCTCTTCGTCTTCCTCCTCCTCCTCCTGCACCGCAGACCTCCTGTGGCGCTCCTTGCGTTTCTCTCCGTTGTGGTCGTCGCCTCCGCGGTCGTGCTCGCGCTCCAAGCGGGAGGACGATGAGAACTGATGGAAATCCTGAGTGGCCGACAGGGATCCGCCTGCAGGAAGACGCAAAAGCAGTCAGACACAAACACTCGGAACGACTTTTCGCCGTGACAGAAGTGCCGCAGGCGGTACCGGTGTTGAACGGGCTGGAGGAGCAGGAGGAGGAGGAACAGCTTTTTCCGGTGCTCCCCGTCTTCTTACTCCGATGACCGTGACTGTGGGAGCTCAGCTTCTTCGGCTTCCCTTCGCCGTCTTTGCTGCTGTGATGTGTTGAAGATATCTATCCATGCACATCCAAAACGACAGGAGAATGTTTAACGTGTTTTATGAATGATGGCTGTCTTTAATAATGGCTATCATGCTCTTTCTGGGTGACATATCAATCTGTTTTAGCTGTAGTTTTTGCTTTAGTAGTAAACGCATATTTTTTTTTTAAAATCAGTTAATGCATTTACGCAACTCCATAAATCGACAAAGAACTTTCATCACGTCATCATATGACGGTAATGCGATGCTACTGCATTCTGACCAAAGTGTGTCAAAAAACCTTAATACTGATGGAAGAAATTGTGTCAACTAGCGTCACGTCTCTAATGTAACTAATGTGACCGGCGCGTCTTAAGACGGTCTGTGGTTCGGCTGTTTGTACCTTTTCTAGACTGCTTGTTGTTATGGAGGAGCTCAGGCTGTCTGAAGACTTCTTGTGCCGCTCTTTCTGACGAATCTTGTCTTTATGACTCTAAAACACGCACAAACACACACACACACACACACACACACACACACACACACACACAAACACACACCGGGTGTAGAACGGTCAGCATGTGTACAAAACAAACGTCTGTCAACTTCACAGTTGACGGAGATTTAAAGAAATATTTCTTTCATTTTTACCTCCCTGTAAATTCAGGATTAAATTGAAAATTCGTTCCCTCACATTTAAAGTTCTTCCAGACCAAACTCAACGATCCGTTTCATCTTGGAAATATTTTCTAGCACGTTGATTTCAAATGTTAGATTTATTTCTGCGAAAGGGAAAGCGTTTCTCTCCACTGATCAGGCTCTACATAAATAAACTGATTGAAAACATTCCTTCTCCTGCTTTGTTTTGCGTCTTTTTCAATAATCTATATAGATTCTTAATTATTGATCTCACTGATTGGCATTAATTACCGACTGGCCTCACTATTTTTGTAGCAAAAGTTTCACTTAAGTTGTTTCAATCCATCTCTGTCAAAGAGTAGAGGGGAAAAAAACAAAGTGACTTTAAACTGAGGAGAGAGATATTGCAGGTGGTTAGTAAATACCAAGTTACTCAAACTAAATCAGACCAAAGAGTTGTTTACCTTCCTCTGTTTATGGTGGTGATGTTTTTCCTGCGATGGAGAACTGGAGCGCCCCCTGGGATGACTGAAGGAGCTACTAGCATTTTCGCTTGAGCGCAACTTCTTCTGCTGTAAAAAAAAAAAAAAAAAAAATCAACTTTTCATTCATTGTATATATTAAAAAAATCACAATAATGACAAAAAAGAAGCAACACAAATCTCTTGGAAAAGTAGGCTATATCCGCAAACAATGATTTTCTTTGTACCATTTTGTTGTAGTGATGCTTGCAGTAACCACAGTATTTAACGTTGTCGGCTTCTGGGCCTTCTTCCTCACACAGCAGACCAGCCATCTGAGCACTGAGCAAAGCATAGCACAGGGTCATAGGTCAGAGTCAAGCTTCTACACAAACCAGACAACACAGTTGAGCCCGAGAGATCAGTCATGACCGAATGAGTTCAAGTTTATTCCGGATTTCTTCACAACCTAGTCAACATTTGGTCTCTTAATTAAGAACATTCAAAACAAGATAAATGCACTTGACCGTCATTCATTTCAATAACATGTTATGTTGATGCTGGTACTTGAGTTAAATTTGCATGTTTGATGATCTTCAAGATGGAACTTTAGACAAGGTTTCTCTTCGCTTCGTGCTGCGTTATGAGATCTGGCTGCACTATGTGGCTAGAGAAAGAGTCCATGCACTAAGATCTGGACTTCAAGGAAAACTCATTACACCTATGCCTTCACTTGTCATTGAGGGTACACAAGTAATTAGCTGCTCCCTCAAACTGGATGGCCCGACACATCACATTGGAACAAAACCAAAATATCAGCATTTTTTTATTTGTAAATTCGTATGAAGGGAAGACGACTCAAAGTTATATGTTAAAGGTAACAGAGATATGCCTAAAATAAAGTCAGAGAAACAAAAAGGTGTGAGGAGCCATTTCAAAGAAGACTATTTTCTACAGAAGACCGCTAATACAGCCTGCTACTTATAAACGGAGTGAATGGTAAGCATGTAACAGGAAGACTGAACATAGTATAGAGAAACTGCTCTATACTGTGTACTGGGCATGCTGACAATCTTTTGGAAATGTTATAGCAAGATCTACAGACTTTTAAGTAATGCATATAAAAAATGTGGCTTGGAGGTAGAGATGCTAAACAAGAAGCTCAAGACAGTTTATAATGTTGTCTGTCGTAATTTTCTGTGTTTTACAACTTCAGTAAAGCCCAATTTTAAAGTGACTGCTCTCTCACACAGAAACAAGCAGAAAAATAAAATACATTTTTCAAAATATATTCTGATTATATTAAGAGTAGAGGCAATATTATATCTAATTTTGACCCAAAAGCTAATGTTAACTTACTAAATGAATTAAGTAAATGTTAAACAACAAGCTAGCTAAAGCCAACATGATGATAACAGCATTTTTTTTCCCAGAATACACCAGTCTTATCTGTTTTGACTGTTTGTTTACGAATGCAAACACAAAAGATTTCGTTTTCCTTTTTTTATTATTCTGTGTAATTCATGACAAACAGATCACGTGGGGCACATACACATTTGTGTGTGGATGCGTCACATTGTGTGTGTGCGTTGCGCCTCGTGTGGGTCAGACGCTTTTTCCTTGTATGCCATGAGCCTCGTGTGGCATATTATGGGTCAGGAACTGTGCGACGTCGCCGTTTCTGTGTGGCATGTGCATCGCGTGCATATGTATTTGTGTGTGGGTCAGGTGCTTTGGTTTTGTGTGCCACACATATCATGCGTGTTGGGGATGTGGTTGTGTTCATGTGGGTCAGGTGAGGTGATGGTTTAAATAATATCCTGCAGGCATCCCTGGCCTCGCATACACTTCCTCAGTCTCTCTTTTGGCGTCAATCTCAATAACCCTGCAGTCGTCCTGAAGTTGTGTCGTCCTCTTCCTCATGCAGCAGAACGGTCTTTTGAAACCCGTTCATAGAAAGCCGTGTATTAGCCGCGTCGCAGTTTTCAAAGCATGTGAACAAAGTAGCGGCTTATCATTCATTAATTATGGCATGCTGTACAACGCTTTGTGTCTGTGAAAGGCGCTTTATAGATAAGCTACTTAATTTACACAAACAATAGCAAACTTTGAATCTTCTTCACTTAGTAACAACTTCAATACCAAGCAGAGTTGCCATCAATGTAATTTGGTGCCACTAAAGAGTGGTGAGTTTAACTGGAAAAAGGTTTGTTTGGTTTTGTCAGAGCAGATGAATATGAAAACTAGACAATTGCAAGTCACCAGCAAAACGTCTTGAGACGCTTGTAGTAATTGTAGATTTCCAAAGATGCAAACAGAAAGCTCTCCAACCTCATCCCTTGTTGATCTTTTTTTTTTTAAATTAATTTAACTATTTCAAGACAGCTCTTCAATTTAGACAAAAACAAAACAACAAATTGATGCCATTTACTCCTCTTCAAGAAAACTTGTCATCAGCTGAAATCGTCATCTGCAGATCAGACGTCTGTCAGACTTTTGCTGATCATAAAATGGGTACAAGTTCCCCCGACTGTTGCATTTCTAGGTTTCGTCGCTGAATTTAAAGCAAAGGAGAAATAACAGTTCAAATCAAATACAGGGGTACAGTCAGACTGCAAAGCAGATAGCCAGAGCCTCTTCTGAAATGGGAAATAATGTTAACTATTGTATTCCAGTATTAAATTTAAGGCTGTTCAATTAAGTCCTCAGTTAACATTAATTGAACGCACTGTAAGCGACGGAGCTACAAGAAAAAGTACACAACGTATTCAAAAGAATGAATGCGGTACTGCAGCAGAGAAGGAGAATCGCTATTTTAAAGCATCAAAATATTTGATGTTTTGTCTACGCCTTTTGTCATTTCCTTTCATAGAACCCCACCAGACGCCGAACATCAAACGCAAACATGATGACGATGCTCATCACTCACCAGGTGACGTGAAAAGCCTGTCTGCAGCCCTGCCTGTTGCAGGTCATGCAGGCTCCACAGGCCGCCTTGCTCTCCCTCCCGTGGTCCTCGCAGATGTAACACGTCTGGGCGGCAGAGGACACCAGAGAAAGACAGAAATACGATTCAGAATTCACAGCCATGTGCAGTGTTTATACCAACGTGACCAGAGCAAACACATAAAAGGGAGTTGCACCAAATAAAAGATTAAAGCGCTAATGTAAAGGATTAGGATGTTTAGCAGATGAGGGTTTAAAACAAAATTGTTTCTTCAGGGTTTGATACGGCAGAACTGTTCACCAGATGTTTAGGGAGACTGGATCGTCTGTCATCACCTTTAAATATTTTTGGTGCTCCCATCCACACAATGAATGCATCAGGAGAACGATTCCCTTCACTGTCCAACGTCAAGACTGAACTTTTCCTGGTCAGTGAAGAGTACCAAGAGGATTTCTTTTTGCTAAATTGCCAAAGCTCAACGTTCTTTAAATGAAAATGTTTACATTTGGATCCCTGGTATTTTGGTAGTATTGATTTTTAGTCTTTACGGATTGGTTTAGATGCTTTGACAAGCCTCTCCCAGTAGTGTAAAGAAACTTCAAAAGAACAGGTGTAACTGAGTCTTTTCAGCTCTGCCCACGAAATTTTCTGTGGGACTGTGTTGTGTCATGTTGACTCTGTTGTCCTTAAAGGGGCAGTACCATGCATTTTCCTGGCACACAGTGCCATTTCTATAGCACAATCAGGTTACCTTTGGTTGTAATAAAAATGCTGTAAATATATAACAACACATTTTACTACGTAATTTGACATCTTGAAATTGGGTCTCTCTCTCAATAAGCTCCTACTCTTTCCCACAATGCTTCTAATTATGCCGTTTATAACCATCTTGAGGACCGCTGGACTACAAAGTGGTTCATATGATAAGCTCAGCAGACTTGCAGTCCCACCAGCTGTTTGCTAATTGCTGCTGACGCTAGTTTGGAGGAGTTGAATGGGGGAGAAATGGGGGAAGAAGGGCTCTATGAGGCAGAAGCTTGCAGCTCCGAGGAAGAGCGTCATGCAAAAGGCGGCGCTTTGTGGGATCAAGCGTTTAGGCGCCGTCTGTAACATTACAGGATGATACAGAGCTCAAAAAAGTACATTTTACATAAATAATCATAAAAATCAAAATATTGAGGGTGACGGTCAAAGCAGTTTGTAACTAATCTGCTGATATGATCAGACTCATTGTCCATTTTAAACACCCACTTGCGGTCAAGCTCCAGTTTCCTGCCTGATGATTTGAGATGTTGCTTCAACATTTTCTTTTTTCATGTAGCCATCTATGAAGTGAACCAGTTCCTCCCGCGGCAAAACACCCACCCACCCCCACCATGATGGTGCCACCTCTGTACTTCACTGATGGAAGAATGTTTCTCATTTTCAACCAAATGTAGAAATGGCCAATATAATCAGTCTACTTAGTTGCAATATTTGGCTTTTATAATGATTTGGCACATTTCATAAAAGATCGTCTGAGACACAACCCGTCTCCTCCCTGGAAAGTATCGTGGCTGAACATTCCCGAACTGTTTTTACTTGGATATAATTATCTAAAAAGAAGAATGTGGAACCTTCAGACATAAGGAAATTGAACTCATAGCTAAACAAGACCTATAGAGGTCCAAAATTATTAATTTCTTTATTTGTGTTTTGTGTGCTGAGATGTGGGCTTGACATATATTCACAGGTATGCCTCAATTTAAAACAATTATTTGGAATTAACCAATAAGATGTTTACAAAGTCATGACATCATCATCTGGGTTTTCTCAAATTAAGTAAAAGGCAGACTCATTCAACAAATCAGAATATTTTTTTAAAAATCTATTGATTTCCGAAGCTTTATCACCAAGTCAAGCACATTAAATAAATTACACACGAGTGGAGGTTCGAAAAACTTCATTTTTGTTGTGCTTTCCAGTCAATGAAAACATATTTAAGATTGGAGTATCACAGCAAGACAAATAAAAGACGGGCCTCTTCTCAATGCATTGAATACGACTGAACTCTTAGTTCATTTTTAACCTCCGAATTAAATCGAACTCCTCCTTCATGATCCCTAAAATGGGAAATGTTTAGTCTGATGTTAAGCCACGGAGGGAGGATAAAGAAAGGTTATGCGACTCTCCAAACATCATATGCAAGTATCTGGTTTCAACTGTACATGTGGGCCTGCACGAGATGAAATGAGCAAGCTTTGTACTTGTCCGTCAGCGTTCCTTTAGCAAGCAGGGCAGGCTGGCAGGGGGCAGGAGAGGCCTAGCAACAGGTGCGAGACAAAGGAACAGCAGGCTCTTCACCTTTTTCACTCCAGCCGTCTCCGTTTGCTCTTTCTCTCCCTTTTCCCTCCATTCCCCACATCCCACAGAGCTCTCTGTTTCGCTCTCAGAGGATGACGCTCGTGCAGTGAAAAGCCGGAGACACAGCCGCACCGAGCATGTAAAAGGGAAGAGTGGCTTCTCAAGTTTTTGCTGTCCATTGTGAGGCTGTCTAGGAATGCAGGCTGCAAAAAATCTGGATGAATGGCTCTGACGGGGCAAAGCTGCATACAATTTACTGTAGCTGACAGTAATATGAAACCGGGCCCTCAAACACTCACACATGTGTATTTATATGTAGGCATACACACACACACACGCACGCACGCACGCACATCAAAGGCACTGGATTTCCAAAATGATCCTAAGATTTCCTTTTAGGAGAGTTTATCCGATACGACACATGTTGTAGATGAACTACAATATTATTTGCCGTCCAGGGACCCAAACTTTCAGGCAATCTAGTAAAGTAGTCTTGAAGAAATGCATCCAGTCCTCCTAAAGGTCCACCCCCTTAAACTTTTTACTGCCAGCATCAATACATATTAAGGATTGAAAAGTTAAATTTTTCTTTGTATGTGTTTTTTTTAGAAATGGTGTCAAAACTGCTACAATTTACTGTCATGCTTTTAAAGAGATGCTGGAGTTTCAGCAACTAATTTCTACTGTTGTGTGCAGCATAGAGTACTGAAATGCTGGCCCCTCCCCACCTGTTGCTACACACTGCTGGTCGTCTGGCTAAAGAAAGATTGCTACACTGTTTGGCTGACAAAAAGAAAATAATCCAATTATGATTGGATTTATGAAGTATAAATAAGTATAAGGTAGTACTTCCATTGAGGTATTATTGTTTTAAAACTACTAACAAGCTAATAGAAGCAGCATGTGTTTTATACAGCCAACTAGAGATTAACAATCAATGCAGAGATTTAAGCTAAGCAGCAGGAATCAAATTAATCTAAAGAGATTAGATTCAGTTCATTTTTCACCATCAGGAAATTAACATTAGATTTGCATTAATGTAGCAAAACCAAGAATTCACAAAATTTCAGGTCCATCAACAAACATGAGCCTAAATGCAGTTTTTTGAGTTTATCAATAAGCTGTTGATATTTTTATTAATATTTGAAAAATATTAAAACATAATTTAAACAAAACAAGCACAAGGAAATTCTTTATATTTTTGAATTTGTATTTAAGTTTTAGTTATTGGTTTTTAAGCTGTGTAACTCAGTGCGCTCCATCAGTTTTTCTAATGAATTTCCCTACTAAGGAACAAATAAACTACTATATCCCACTAAAATCAAACAAATGTATAGGGACACATGCTTCATAAATCAAAAACAAAACAACATAAATCCCCTTTTGTCCAGTATAATGTGTTACAGTCTTAGGAGGAAAAAATACTATCCACAAAATCTGAATCTGCAGGTGAGCTAATCAAAGAAAACTGCCATGAAAAAAACTGACAGGAAAAGCCTGGCTGGTGGATCTTGGTTTTAAATTAAACAAGTTATATTGTGTTATATTTGTCAGAAATGTTTGTGTTAATAATGAAATTGAACCAAAGTATGTTAACTCAAGTTTATCAGAACTGTATACAATCAGCTGGCCATTAAAGACTGTATGTTTAAGGAGTATAGGAGAAGCAACAGGTGACACCAAGTTAAATCTAATGAATACAGAGGATTTTTTTTTTCTTTTTTGATGGTAAATGTGCATCTTTGTTTCACGCTGCTCCAGCCTACATCTGCTTCAACTGGAAATCTTCCAGAGTTCCCAGAACAACAGTCACCGTGACCTCGACACACTCAGCTTAGGGCTTTTACAGGATGTGTAGGTGGGAGCACAGCAACCAAGTATGAAAAAAAATTTCAATACAGAATAAAAGTAAGAGTGAATAATACAATACACATCATGTGTTGTGCTAGCCACTGGTTTTTCAACATTTGAGTCACTGCATAGATGTGTGGGGCAACATTTATGTGACCAACATAAAAATCTTGTTTGTTTTTAAAAAACAAAAAAACAGAATAAAAGTCCTACATAATGTAGATTCAAAAGAGCAGTATGTTTATTAACTCACTTACATTTACATTTAAAAAATTAGTGAAAGTTTTTAGTTATCCAACAATAAATTGGCACCAAACTTTTGTGCAACAGCATCCAATGAAAGTGATTTAAAACACTTGTATGTCCATAAAATCAAAGCTGAATAAGAAGGGAATTTGCTCGAAAACAAAATCATTCCAAGTCTAATGGGCCACAGCAGATATTAAATATTTACTGTTTATTCCGTCGTCTTGGAATATGAGAGGGGCAGATTACATAAGACGCACTTTCTTTCTGCTTCTGTTTTACTCGATAGACTTGATCCGAGTTTGAATCTGTGACCCGAACACTGCGACACGTATATTGAAATTAAATTAGTAACATAAAAGTGGAGACATCAGGAAATCAATCAAATCAATTGATTGATGACATAAAGCTGAAATTAGCCTCCAGTTCCTCAGCGTGGCCATTTCAGTGCTTTTCTTGCATTTGAACCAACTCTGTCATGCCAATCTCCCAAAATAAGATTGTTCTGGATCAGAAGAGTAACTTGCGTTAGAACCATGGATCACAAAGGGTTCAGAGACCAAAACAGCTCTGAAATGACAGAGGTTTTATCTTCAAGTTTTATCAATGACTCAAACGTCCAAAACAAACTATTGGTTAAAAATCAACAGATATATACAATTATTTAACTAGAGTTACTGTCCAAATTAAAATTATTTAATTCTTTTCCAATCCAGTTCCTGTTGATTGTCCAGATGACAGTAAAGTATTTTAAAATACTATTTATGCACATTTTACTGTGCAAAATGGAGCCTTCTGCAGTATAGGTAGCTGTAGCGGTGTGTCTCGAGACCACATGGCGTTTATCCATCAGCCATACTTTTTACTGAAACTTCACAACAAACCATGACACACACAACAACAGGGCTGAGGAAACTCATGCTATAACATCAATCACCTATGGTTTCTCTCAGAGGGACATGAGTTTTATCTTCACCCTCTCGCCATCCACATAAAAAAATGAAAAAAAAAAACAAAAAAACAGGCCAAACAACAATTTAAAAATCTCTTGCTTTAATCTTAGACTCTCTATATGTAATAATTTAATGGTTTTGAATGAAAGTATTGGAATTTTAACAGTAAATTAGTGAATTTTGCATTTGAACAGAGTAAATGCTGCTGTTCTTGAAGGTCAAGAACGACAGCCAACCAACACAGGTTAGACGTCTGGAAAGGACAGCAGCATATTTTCATTTTCTACCTCTGCTAAACTCTCCTTCTGAGCAGAAACTTAGTTAGGAAAGTTAGTTTTCCTTTGGTGCCAAGAAGGTAGATGTTGTGATCAGCAACTGGACATTCTTTGCTTTGACCCAGTTTATCTTTTCCTTTGCCGAAGCTTCTTTTTTTCAACTACAACACATTTTTATCACCACCGTGTCATGATAAAACCAAGCTGTATGATTTTCTAATCTCTGGCCTCCATAAAGCAAAACCGTGTTTTGTTTTACCCTGTTTGACAGAAATATGCAGCTGCTGCAACATCTAGGGATTTGTAAATAAGTGTTGATAAGAAAGCCAGTGAATGGAAAATATGAAAAAAAAAAAGTTAGTAAGTTAAAATTGGTCAGTAAGCAGTAAAACAGATATGCTGTAATTAATTTTATTCTGGTTTATATGCACAGAGAATTTTGATCAATAATCTGGAGTGATACAAAGAGAGACAGCTCTATAATTCAGCCATTTTTAGACAATCAAAGTTAATTATAAAAGCTCTGATCTGTGCATCTCTAAACAACAAAGTAAAAAGGAGCTTAGTTCTCCACTCAACTCATCCTGCAGAAGCATAAAGTTTTATTTGACTGCAAAAAGTGAATTACTTGGTTTTGTGAACCATCTCTCTAACACTTGCTCAGTTTATACGAGTCTCCTGCAAAAACAAACGAGTATTATTCTAAGAACTTTTACTCCCAAGTTTCTGCACAAAATAATGTGCTCCTTTGATTGTTTTTTTTTATAGGTCATTTTCTCTCTCTCTCTTTTTTTTAGACCCAGTTTGATTATTTTTTGAAGGAAAACCCCCTCCCCTCAAAACGTAAAATATGCACAGCAGATTAAAGATGGCACAGCACACTGACTGTAATCTCAGGGATTAACCAGTATATCCTAACACTCAGATTTCAGATAAAGCTCTGCTCTCCAATGCAGCACTAATGCAGGTTTTCCACTTAGACGTGCATGTTTTGTACCTTGAGGTATCTCTCATGTGGGACATACTGCAGGATGATGGGCTCCATGGTGAGAACGTTGGCAAACTGCACCTCAGGGATGTAGAGCGCGCACACAACGTGGGCCCAGCCTGAGCAGCAGAGAGATTAGAGGGAGATGACAAGGCCCTTTATGGAGGTCTTTAATCTGTTTCAGGCGCACTGATGGAGATCTCAGAGAAACGTCAGGAGAATTAAGGTGGACAGAGACTCACCGCCACTGTCTGTCCTTTTAAGGGCTCCATCCTTGTGGGGACACAGTTCGCATCTCTGAGGCAAAAGAGGAGACAGCAGAGCTCACTGTGAGCGGAAAAATCAGTCATTGCAGGTGAGATGGGAAGAGTGAGACATGTTGGCATACTCACTACTCGTGCTGCTCGTTCCTGTGACTCACACTTCCTACAGAACCACGGGCCGGTGGGAACCTGGACAATGCCGTAGCACGCTGGGACAAACACACAAACAAACCAAGTGACTCCTATTTTCCTGCTTGTTTTTTTTCCCTTCTTCAGTCTAATTAAAAACACATTTTTGACAAGATGAGGAGAATATGCTCTAAAAGAAATGCTTAAAAAAAAAAGAAATGCTTCCTAATCATAAACTAATTTGCCGTATAAAATAATATTTGTTCAAAGACTTGGGGACAATCTTAAATTCAATCTGAATTTTGAGACAAGCAGTATTATCTCCACAATATCTGGAAAATATGGTGCTTCACATTTAAGTAACAAAAAAAGAAAAAAAGAAAAAAAAGGAACCTAAATGACAAAAAAAAATGTCCTGTGGAGAAGTTGGAGATGTGGCTGGGCGATAAAAATAAAATCTCTGATATCTTCATACTTAATCTGATTATAAGCCATTTTTTTCTTGCTTATTTCTCTTGAAAATAAATTACAAATGACAAAAAAATACGTCAGAAACTTGCTTAACCCCCAGTGAGAGTTGATTCAAAGTCCAAATAATAAAAAAGAAAAGTTCTCCACCACTTGGGCTGTACAGTCGTGTTTCAGCATCTCCATCACCAAAAATACCGTCAGGTGTCAACATTAAAGTGAGTGAAAATCTGTTCGACTGGCTAAATAAATTATTGTCTTCAACATAATAAACGTTATTATGATATTGCATAAACTCCCATTGCAATGCTGATTATAATTCAGGATTCTGTGCAGCTTTTATAGAGCTCACAAAAATATATTTCTACCTGATTATTAAAAGGAAGTGATAAATGATCCATTAGCTTAAAATTAAACCAAAAATCTTATTTTGATTTCTTTTTTTGTAAGTCATTTCCAGATTACTTTTTCCACTGACCCACAGCCACACCAACAAAACCTCAAAATCACTCAAAATATATCTGTAACAGTTTGACCGAGTGAAACGTTGAAATGTCAGCATTTATTACTACAAAATCCTAAAGATGTGTAAAAACAACTAAATGTACTGAAGAAGACTAATTGATTTCACAGAATGTTGTCTGGCACATCAAGAAGAAGTGAACTTATGAATCTTGGTAAATTACAAGATGTAAGAATGTAAAAAAAAAAAAAAAAGCAACTTCCACATATTTTAAAAATAAATCCCTTTTGTATTTAAAACTATTTCCATTCTGCTGCTTCATAGCTCTTCTGTAATAGTCTTTGTTGAGTTTATCCACAGCAGAAGACATGTTTCTTCTTCCTACAGGATGCAGTTTGGTTTTAATAATCCTCATAAACATCTCATTCATATTTATACGGCGCTTTCATCCCAGCCATAAATTTTAAAGCTATTTCAGCCTTTAACTCATCTATCATAAAACCTAAGCACTTCTTGGTCACTTCAGAGACAAAACTCCATTTATCTCATAGTGCCTTGCAAAGTGTTCACGTTGTCATTTGGCAGCCATAATCTTCAGTGTTATTACTGTAATTTGTGTTAGAGGACACAGAGAAGTCCATAATCTTGGGTCGTACGTGCTTTTATTTTCCATACAAACATAAAACCTGGAAAAAGTGGAGCGCATCTGTATTCAAATCTGACTGAAACAACATTTTGTGGAAAATCCTATTACAATTCCACCTTCCAGCAGGACTATGACAGAAATACAGAGAACAGAGCAGGTAAACGAAGGCATGTCGATGCATTAGAGCCCAATCTGGGGCAAGACTTGAAAATTGATGTTCACAGACCCGCAGTCCAAACCTGACCGAGTCTCAGATCTGTTCCTGCATGTTTTCCTCCATAGTTGTCCTCCCATCAAATCGTCCTATCTGAGCTGTGGATATCTAAAGCTCCTCCAGAGTTACCGTGGGCCTCTTGGCTCCTCCTCTGATTATTATCTCCTTACAGCCAGATGAGTCTGATAGTTTATGTGGATCCTCATGAAACTGGTACATTGTTATACATTACTCAAAGTGCTCAAAAACTCAGTATTTGTAGTTTTAACTTGTCTGCTATGTTCTTTGGTCTCAGTGATGTTCACTAACTGAGGCCTTCAAACAACAGCTTGAATGTAAAAACAAAACAAACAAACAAAATAAAAAGCACACCTTGCATGCATTTCTTTTCTACAACATCACAATTCTGCACTACGTCGTGTTGGTCTGTTCCAACTTTGCGGTTGCAATGTGAAGAATAAAACAAAAGTTCAAGAAGTGAATACTTTTGCCAGGCTCTGTAAATAATAAACATCGCAGATAAACATCGCAGAATCAAGTCTGACGATTTACTCCATGGATATATGATCCTGGGAGTTAGCTGCGCCCAATTATACGAGGTAAATAAAACAAAGCAAGTGTCCAAGCCGGCGGGCCTCACCGGGGCTGGCTTGTGGTGAAAACTGGTTGCGTGTCATGATCAGCCACACACGGACCGGTCATGGAGGCACCATCCATCCTTCCTTGATGTCAGCAAGCCTGCCTGGCCCTGAGCGTTCACAACAAACAGCACGCCTGCCTGCTACCCTGCCTACCCCTCCCACACGCTCGCAACACGCACGTACACAGAGCGAGCCTACCTCAGAGACCTGCCGTCCTCTGAGCGCCGCTGGCCGCTTCCAGCCGCCGGGCTCAGCGACCACAGCTGCCCGCTAATTATAAGCTAACGGCGGCTAAATGTTACCTTGGTGAACGGCGACGCTGCAGCCGTGTCCATCACAGTACACCAGCGGGTTCTCAGCCCAGCCTCGCTCGTCTGAACACACGCAGCAGCCTCCGACCATTTCCCGCATGCTTCTCCCATATGAAGAAATAAATTTCTCCTCCCGAGTAACGGCCCAGACCTCGGCCAGGCCTGTCAGGTAGACATCCGGCACTTTAACGCTGTACCGGGCATAGTCATCTGCCGCGTCAGAAGCACGGGAGTGTTTTTGCCGCAGCGGTGAAACCAAATCTCGGCGTGTAAAAAATTGCGCTGCTTCGCAGCTTCTACGTTTTACCGTGATGTCCTCCTCCCGTCCTCAGAACAGATGCAGTGCGCATGCTCACAATTTGTCCTGCAAAGGCATCAACTTGGGATCTGAATCAATTTTCTATCTTAACATTTTAAGCTCATAGCTCTATATGTCTTTCAACTAGATAAAATCATACATTTCACCCATCGCTCAATTGCTCTGTTAAAATAATTTAGCTTAAGCAGCAAAAACCGTTGACTGCTTTTTTTTTTTTTAATAAACTGTGAAGAAACAACGCCATCTGCTGGACTTTGTAAGAATGCAATTGCAAGACATTTCTCCGGTATTTCACCATTCGGGCTGAAGCTACCCTGGCTTTCTCCCCAATGGGCTAGAATGTCATAACGTGGAAAGTAACACACACACACACACACACACACACACACATATATATATATAAATTATTTTAGGTAAATCTTTAAACCATGGTATATATTAAAACAATGTTGCTTTATGCATTTTATTTTCCCTTATTCCTTTGCTGGAGTGCACCATAGATTAATGTTACTTGGTTACCGTTGTTTGTAGCCTATTATTTCATGCTCAAACAAACCGTGGGTAATTTTCTTAAAACAATTTCTGCATCAAATTAATTGTGGTGATAAATACTCATGGAATGCTCATGTCTGATTCGTAATTTTAACAAAAGAAGTTTAGAATTTTGTCAAAAGTTTGGTTTATATCCTTGATTTATTTTGTCTCTAAGCCCAATTATCCCCAGTCAAATATAACACATATCTGAACCCTGATCAAACAAAAATTAGTAAGACACCTTCAGACATAAAATTTGGAATATTATTGGAGCAATAAAACCACATTTTCATACCGAACAGTACGAGTAGATTTTTTGAGATGTTGTCAATGCACCTACAAAACATCTCAAACATGGTCAGAACGGCAGACAATGGCAAACAGGTCTACAAAAATTACAACAATATGAAAAGCTGAGGCTGAAATAAGAAGCACCCCACTCCGATAAACCCCAACATTTGATTTTCTATTCTGCCCTGCAAGACAAATTCAGAACAACTGCATTCACTTGAACAGCTGTGACAGTTAAGGTTCACTGCTAAAATCGCTAATTTATTACTAATAAAACAGATTTACTAGGTGCTGCAGCAGACAATAATGAAGTAATTAAAGACACTTTGAATCAATTATGAATGCCTTTTGTAAACAAAACATTTTTATTGACATATATTTATCTTTATTACATGATCTACAACTAAAATGACACATAAGTAATCAGTGAATATTGTTTTTTTCTTTTGGCCCTTAAGGGCTTCCATGGGGAAACAATAAACACAAGCATCCCTGGTATAACTGCATTCTTCTTCACTTTATAATAATCTCCTTTTAATTATTTGGAAAGGTATTGCACCGCACAAGAAAATAATGAGTTGTTTGTGTACAACTCATTACACAAAAAACTTGTATTCAACTTTTGCTCTAAAGCAGCAAATGTTTAGATTTGTTTTTTATTGGTTGTCACAAAAAAGTGTAGAAAGCCTTATTTATTTGAATTGGATTCTTGGAGTAAAAGAAAAAAAAAAATCAAAGTCAGACAAGTAAGCAAAATGGCTTCCTAAAACCAGAAATAAAAAAAAAGGAAAAACAAGATTCTCATCAACCTTCATCTCAAAATTTTGTGTACTTGAATCATAGTAAAGTTGCGCTTACTGTAGTTTGAATCTCACTAAATCTTCCACATGCAAAAAAATACATTTAAAAATGATCAAAATTTTCCTTTATTTGTTTTAATGCATATGCAGGCATGTACTTTGCTAATGGCTTGTAGTGCTTTTAGTGGCTTGCCTGATTACTGAGCGCAAAAACTGACCAAGGGTTTCCCAACTTGAAACTAGAACATGGTCAGGTTGGGTTTGATGGAAGTCGGTATAAATAACCATAGGCGCTCTTTTCACTTCATTTCTTTCACCAATCTTCCGTCTAGTATCGTTAGCAAAGGGTAATGGACCTAAACTACTTGTCTTCTCATCCGTTTCAGCCAGCCAGCTCTACATCACAGATAATTTGTTTCGTTTTTGCTTTGTAAACGTCTCTTCTGAGTATCTCGCGTGAGTCCCAGGCGTCAGTCAGTAGATGTCACTAAAAACCCGACATCTTCTGAATGTACTGAGTCCAACTTCTTAACCCTGGGTTTTATGTTGGGAATGGGACTTTTTGGCACAAGCACATCCCTTCAATACTCAATAACACGTTACTTCATTAAAAATGCTACTCGCACTTCCATGAACGGGCAATTACATCCGCTTTAGTCAGAGTTTATTTACTCGGTATTGTGTACCGTTTACCCAGAAGACGAATGCCTTGAATTCATTGTCTTGTGCTTGGGAAAAGAGAAGCAGCAAAGCCGTGCTGATGTAATGAATGACTTGGCTTTTTAACTCGACATGTGGAATTGAAGCTGTGAAGACAGTTTGGCCTCACAAGTGTCACTTCTCTTCAAACCCAAACAGAGAAAGGGGAACTGGCTCTGATAGAGAGGACAGATAGTGAGGTAGCAGCTGGAAGAAGCTAACACCCTCCTCTGGTCTTAAAGCCAGCAAGGCGTGAACGAGTTCCTGCACTGCCATGTGGGCGAAGTGCATCCACACGCACGCGCAATCCGACGCACGGCCATGATGAAGTAGTTCTGTGGCTTGTCAATTTTTTTTTTGTGTGTGTGTGTGTGTGAGTGTGTTCACCAAAACTTCCCCACTGCACATTTTGGTCGTCAGCGGAAGTTTTTAAAAGTGTGTCATGTTGAAAATTCCCACAAAACCCTCATTTTTCAATGCATTTTTTTTTTTGCCCTACACACAGATAAATTCCCATTATCTGGAGTTTTACTGGCATGATGGTGGCAGCATCATGCTGTGGGGATTACTGTTACTATTCATTCTGTGGGTGAGGTGAGAATGAGGAGGAAGGAGAAACTGCTGACTGAAATTAATTTGTGTGCCTTCTCTCGTCCTTTCCTAACTGAATAACGAGTTAGCTGTTGTTCATTTAGACCGAGAGTCCTCAGCAATGCGTCCCGAGATCGTGACGACCCGGAGAGACGTCTGATGTGAAATATAACCAGTTTCTCGTCTTAGAAATAGTCAAGTGTAAGATTTGACACCTGTCAGGCATCAGTGGGACGATCCAGTAACTCATTTACATTGAAGGCACTGGAATAGTTTCCCTTATCTTGCAGCAACAAAAAAGTGATTCGGTTCTGTGCTTCGAGCAGTAAAACTGAGGCTTCTCTACCTCGTGGGAACGCTAAATGAGTATATTATTCTGGAGTGAGAAACCAGCACATTGTGCAGAGTGGTGTCCTTTGAAGCCGTGAACTGCAGATCTCTGAAAACCACAGCCTTAAAAAAAGAGACATGTGACCTTCGAGATAATAGGATGGTTTTTTTTGTTGTTTTTTTTTTTCTTTTCTGCAGTCAGTATTGGCAAACTTGAACATCTCTAAACGCTCTGCAGCTTGTGTGTGATGACAGAACCGCTCTTTTATTTTTTTAGTTTTCTTACATCTTTATACAGACAAAATAAAACAGTAGGTACAGCATAAATACAGTATTTTGTGCTGCTTTGTGTGAGTGGGAACACGCGGCTTTATGCAAAAAGACAACCTCGTTACGTACAAATATATGCATGCTGAGGAGTAGAAATGCTCCTGCAATAACTCTTTACAGGCCATCTTTTCAGATGGATGACTAAGAACAGCCGCCACACTCCCACAACGTTTATACTCACACACACTTTAACAAACGCCGAGGACAGACAGAGCCGCCACTTTATGCTTTCATTTCTAATACTACCAGCTACTTGTATGACTAAGTCGCTGTCTGTCTCCATGGCGGTGACCGTTTGTGTGCATGAACGCAGTCTACTTGAGTTCTAGGCGGTGCTCGCCGCGGGCTATGTGGGAGGAGAACTCATAACGGTCCCGGCTGCGGTGGCCACAGACGTTGCATTCGAGCGGGTCGCGGAAGCCGTGGCATCCCATGTGGATGGTGAACATGACATAGTCCAGGAAGAGCACCCTGCAGTGGCCGCAGGGGTACACGGCTCCGGGCGGCGCCCCGGACTCTCCGTCCGCCCGCATGACCCGCAGGGCCTCGAGGGGCGTCAGCGGAAAGGGCTGGCTGTGCGGGTGCGGGACGCCGTTCTGGTGATTGATTCCCCCCAGCAGGTGACCCAGGCTGTACATGACGGGCTGGGTCATCTGGGAGGCGTCGTTGTGGAAGGAGTCCATGCCGAGGGGCGGCTGTGCTCCGTGAGGAAGGCCCAGGAGGGGCATCTTGTGGCCATTGGTGAGGCTGATTGGGTTGATATCGGTGCGGTTTAACGGGATGGGGTACGGTCTGTGGGTGGGAGGTGGGTCGCCATCTGGGCCTGCAAGGACTGTCTGCAGCTGGCCCTCTGGCCCAGGTGAGCCGGGTGGAGGGTCCTTTATGTCAGATCGGTGGAGCAGCTCCCTGTTAAAGCTCAGGTCCAGGCAGACCCCGTTGTCGCCTACACCAGTGACACAAGAGAGCGCTGAAGATTCAACATGGGCTGGTTTCACATACTTCACTGAAGAGCATCACAGTACCTTGTTAAAGTATTAATACCGGTTGCACTTTTTCCACATTTTGTCACGTTGTAGCCACAAAGATCAATGTTTTTTCTTTTTTTGAGTTTTTCTACAAACTGCAAAAACAAACTGGTCCAGATTTGAGTTCAAATACCTTATTTACATTATAACTTAGAATTAAATATTGGTGCAGTTTAACTTCTAATACGGGAAAAGTGACTCGTTCCACAGAGAGATTGTTTCACTTATAACGAGTATTTTTTTCATCAATATTAAGGAATCATTAACTAAAGACAAGGTATCTCTTGCTGAAAAGTTGCTTATTAGTTAGTAGTTAGCTGCTAACTGTTCTCTTTCTCACTGTTTATTCAATGTCACATGCTGTTTTTATTTTAGTTATGTAAAGCACTTTGAAATGCCTTGCTGCTGAAATGTGCTATACAAATAAAATTTGATTGATTCATTGATAGTTTTGACTTATTTCAAGTGTACAAAGATATTTGCAGTAGAAATCAGACAGAAAAATACTTAGCAAGATTTTGTGTTTTTGCAGTGTGATTGACCAACACAAAGAAAAGTAATCTTGCGAAGGAGGAGGAAAACAAGTCAGGGTGTTTAAAATCTCTACTGCAGTGAACATTTGTATTCATCCCCTTATAGTTTGTCTGTCACATAAACTCCCAATATAATACAGTGAAGTTTGTGGTTTCGACGTGACAAAGGGCTAAGAATACTTTTGCAAGGCACTGCACATGGACAAGCAGCAGAAAACTGCAGTCAGAGCGCTTATTGCTTACAGATGGGCAAGAGCTTAGACAGATCCAGATGGGGCTCGCTGGGGTCCTCGCTTTGGTGTGCAGCACGCACAGCGCAAAAAATGTGCACCCCATTTGGTTAACCTGGTGCGCAGGCACGTCGTGGGACAAAAGAAGCTTAAAAGCAAGAAAACATCCTGAGCCAGGAGAGGACAGAGGGCTGAGAGGAAGCAGACGGCGCAGACGAAGGTCTTTGTTGCAGCTGCTACAGAAGTATCGACAGAGAAACACCTGCTCACGTTTCTCGCCTCCCGCTTGTTCTATCTTTCTCTGTGGTTGCAGACTCTCTTACTTCTCTTTTCCCCTGTGGTTGTCATATTGAAAGATCTCACTTCATTTGCCAAGCTGATAGACGTAGGAGTGTTGTGTGTGTGTGTGTGTCTTAGTTGATATGTATGTGTGTGTGTGTGTGTGTGTGCGTGCTCGCGGGAAGCTTGAGGCGTGATTGCGAAACTACAACCCCAATGTTGAGCTTAACCAGAGAGGTGAGAGGAGACTTGAAAAATTGTGCGTACGCTCAAAGTTTGGGAAATGGCAGCGCCAACTCAGCCGTTTACTGAAACTGATACCTTCAGATCATTCATCACTCCAGCGGATTATCCGAGTCCAATTCAAAGCAAAGAAAATGAGTAATACTACTGAGAACTTTCAGAATCATATTTCTTTTGTTTTTTTGGGGTTTTTTTTACATAAATTTGTTCAATTAACCATGGACGGTCACACACACCCAACACTGACACCGCTCTGGGCAGAAAATCTAGGGCAGTGGGAAGCACTTTGTGGTGTGAGCCAGGTGTTCTGGCCCCAGTTCTCGTCTGGCAGGAGACAGACGCCAGCAAAGATACACAGACAAACAAGAAGCTCAGGCAGACAGAAATCATTTACAACAGACTTCTTTATTTAAAGACCTTTAAAGCATCGCTACAAGCAAACTGTTGTGAACTTGAGAAAAAGGCAGCAGCATTTACAGAAGGAGCTGTCAGGGGGGAAAATAGATGCAACTTAACACATGAAGTGTCTTGCAAAAGGTTACATCCACACACTTCAGTTGATTTCGCCAGGATCGCATGCGACAGACCAAAACCAATTAGCTTATAATTGTAGATTCAAATGGAAACGATGCACGATTTTCAAACATCCTTTCTATAACGAAAAGAACCTAAAAAAAAAGTTGTGATATGCTTTCTCCCCCCTTTCATCTGCTACCCCTAAATAGAATCCAGTCCGACCATTTCCTGCACCTCATCAGTACATAAACTCCACCTGTGTGTAATTTAATCTCAGTACGACTCCAGCTGTTCTGCGAAAACCTCAAAGGTTTATTAGAGAACATTAGTGAA
>NW_006799951.1:0-35939 GCF_000485575.1 Poecilia formosa
ACATCATACAAATTGAGACTGTATATAAGTTACAACAGCAGCCAAGTGTGGCCTACTAGGATTTCAGCTGTGATTGAGAGTGTGTTTAGACGCTCAGGGCCAAACTCTAAAAGCATTGTTACATTGACAAGGCCGACACAAAGAAAGAATGTCTTTCTGCATTTGCTCCCTCCTTTCTTGGGCACTGCTGCCACTGGCGACTTCAATATTGATTATTGTGAAGCAAAAAAATCAGCTCAAGGAGCACAATCATTAAGACAAATGCAGTTCCACTCAATGCCAAATGCACAAAGACTTGAAACTCTTTAAAACATATCTCTCTGTGTCACACTTTAAAAGATATGGTGAACATAAGTTATGTGTGGAGAACTGGTCTGTTTATAGTGGATACAATGTTTTTTTTTGTTTTTTGTTTTTTTTTTATTAAATAAAAGCTTTCAGTTGAACTACATTAATTTCAAAGACATGTCGACCTTATACTTGCCACAAAGTATGGCCAAATGAAAGCAAAGATTTGTTTTCAGTACACGTAGTTCCACAGAATATTTATATTTAAATAAAAAAAGTCTACATCCTAATCAGTGAAAATACAAATTTACAAGACATAAATGGAATATTAAATAATGCCGCATTGTGAGTGTTGAGTAGACAAAATAATAATAACGGTGTCCAACTACTTATTTTCCATGGGGATGTCTCAGTTTGGATTATTTTACCGTTTATACATATCCACGTTATGCTGTCGTAGGCACTTCCTTATGCCGAGTTTCAGCCCAAGGCTTCGTTAAAATCATAGAGTACATGCAATAGAGCATGTTACATTCAAGCATGGTGTAAGTATTGTCATGATTGGACAGATACAGTTACAGCACTCAAACTCACAACTTGCTCTGATGATTTTTTTTTTTTGGAGTGTTAGGCTAACATTAGCATGCTTACTCTGTTTTTCCATATTTTTGACATATTCCAACGCAGTTCCAATTAATTGTGTTTTTGAAAATGTCTCCAGGCTCAGTTTTGCTTAAATCACATTGCATTAGCTGTATTTCCAAAGCACGTCGAATAGCTCTCCATACACAGATTCATATGATCTTAGCTGGAGTAATCCCATTTGTTCAACATAAGTCCACAAACAGCAAACAATAAAGGAAAAAAAAACAAATGCTTATTTTTATCTGTCAACATTTGTTCTCTTGAAATACACCCTTTGGCAAAAATTGCAAAAGAAGACTAATATTTTAAAGGGGAGAAGTTAGCTGTGTGGTGTTTTAATAGTTTTGTGAAAGGTGTTAGGAGGTCCCAAACCCCACGAAAATAAAAAAAATATTCCCCTTTAAAAACACATGTAAAGTCATCCACAATCGTATAAACTGCAGGGGTGATAAAAGTAAAAGTTGCATTGTTCTTTTACAATAATACTGGGATTATTAGAGCAATTATTGTAAAACCTTTGTTGACTCAAATGTTACGGAATGATGAGCAGACAGAAAAGTTGTTCAATGTGTTTTTGTTTTTTTTCAGTTCATGTTGTGCATTTAAATACAGACTGTGACTTTATGACACACATGAGCCAAGTTAAGGTGATAAAAAAAAGCCCTTTCAGGACTTATGTCAACAGGGTAAGGCAACGACACCGAGCTACAGCATTTTAGTACAGCTTTAACACTACATTATACATTTTTTAAATATCATATTCATAAACTTAACACTGGCCGGTGATCAATCTTTCCTGCTTAGCTCTGACTAAAAGATGTCAGCGCAGATTTAATGTGGTTCTCGTACCTTTAAAACTTTCCATTTGTTATGTTTGGTCATCCCATTAGTTCCCATTTGTTATCATTAGTGTGATAGAAGCCTTATCCTTGCAGAAAGAGGAAAAAAAAAAACTTGAATATTTTCACATTAGATAGAGCTCCACTGGTGCATCAGATTAATGTTCCTTTTAAAAACAGAAAAAGGTAGGTGGAACATCAACTTCAGGAGCAGCGCCATAACTATTACATTATGCTGTCTGTTTATTTGCTTACTCCCTTGATGGTTGGCTAAATCCTAACATTCCCATGATGTTTGAAGATAAAGCCTTCACTCTAGTCTAAATGTGTTTTAAGAGCCTGTGACGGATGCGGTAGTTGTTCTCCTGTGGCTGTTTGCGCTATATCTAGCTACAGGTAAAAATCAAAGTGATAGTGAGCAACAGCAGTAATTTCATGCCTCAGATTCTACCAGAAAGAAGAGGGAAAAAAAAAAATCTGCATTTTAAATTCAGTAAATCTCTTTTTATATAGTCTTGTAAAAATCATGAAGAATCATGCAGCATTTTATTACAGTGCAACCAGAGAGCTCAAAAGATAATTTCACAAGAGAAACAAAAGTTGGGAAATATTTTGAATAATTGAGGTCTAAAATATATCTATCTTGTCGAAGTGGGCGTGGCTGTGCCTCGGGCCCGGGTCCCTGCTCTGCCCAGTGTGAGCGATAAGCAACATGGCTCCCGGGAAACGGGACATGTGTGTGGCTGATTCACTTTGTAAAACTCCGAAAGTGATTAATGGTTTTCTTAATATATTCACAGCAGTAATAGAAGCACCCTCCAAACTAACCTTGCAGAAAAATGCAAATGAATAGAGACAAACTGCTGAAAAAAACTCGATGGGCAGGGCTAGACCTGGAAGCCTTGGGAAATGGGTGTGCATATTTCTTTATCTGACAGAAAACAACTTAAAATTGCAGATTAGGCCATGTTTAGTTGATGCAATTGAAACTGTTTATCTTAAAAAAAATCATATATATACTTAGATTCAGGAAACTATTCACCCAGAGAGAATATATTCTAATATATTTTAGAAAGTAATTCCACTGTTAAACTGAAAATAGTTTTCAAGTCTCTTATGATTTGACTAAATGAACTTTCTCCTATTGGATGCATGCTGTCATGGCTTTCTAAATCATGATCTTGAATTATTATCAAGGTAATAATTCACATCATAATTCAGAAATTACTCTTTTAATTTCTGAATTAATCAAAAAAGGAAATGTTCATATTTTGAGGAAACAAAACGTGTCTTAGTCATGACCCTAGCTCAGCGTTTTAGTCCTGGTCCTCTGGGATCATTTAGATGTGTCTCTCTTCTAGCACACCTGGTTCAAACGATATAGCATTAACTCCTGTTTGCCATCAAGCGCTACAGAACCCATCCATTTATTTGGGCCTAGCAGAAGTACAGCAAAAACATTGTCTTAGCTTATAACAGTAAGAGAATGCAATTTAATTTATATTTCCTAATCTACACTTCTCTTCTTTCTACTAATAACGTGTCATGTAAATTTAGCCATTTTTAACCAACGACAAGGCTGCGCGCTAGCGCACCACCGAGGCAGAGCATGGCAAATGTCATGATCGGACAGCGGGCAATCGGAGGGGCTGCCCCATCAGAACGTCAGTTTCCAAAAGCACAAAAAAAAAGCCTCATAAAAGTGCACATGGAGACCCCACCCCACCGCACACAGCGTTAAAAACCTGCAGAGTGTAAATAACCCTGACTTTTAAAACCACAGGAGGGTTAAAGGAAGAGACATACTAGTTTTATTCTGGTTTTAAATGACCCAGAATTGTTAAATACAGTATTGAGTTTGAGACATTTTTGTGGTTGTTATTATGAAGCTACAACAAACAGATTGTCACAAGTCATTATTAGCCAAACGTCCACCAATGTCTCTTAAAGTAATGTAAATCGAGCTCAGATTTCTGCAGGTGAATACACACATTTTTATGTCAATGTCTTAAACATTATGAATTTTTGCTTAATAGCTGCATTACATAAAAGACAAGGTTGGAAGCTACTATTGATTTTTTTTATTTTTAGCTTTTGCTGTTGAAAAATGTTACTTTGTGTAAAGTTCCCCTCCTTTGATTACACTGTGGAAACTCAAAGGGGATAGCAATCGTCTACTGGACTACAGAACACACTACAGAAAAACTGTTTATGAAACCCAAGTCCCAAACCAAGTCTGAAGTCTTCATAAAGTGACTGAGTCAAGTCTTTTGTGTGCCTTTTTCTTAAGTTTCAGGTGTGTACTTGAGATGCTAACTCTACTAGCTAACAACATGAAATAAGTCATAAAACATATGAAGATCCCCAACAAACTAACCTCTAATATAACGATTAAACATATCAGGAGTTTTCTCACCATGGCTGCTGAGGCAGTGTCTACATAAAAAAGTTTAGCTTTTTTTTTTTTTTTAACCATTATCATCATTATAAACAATGCTGATTAATTATCAAGTCAAAATCACTGAGGATTATCTGTGCAGAATAAATCACTGTCAGGAAGACTGTTGAATATTTCATTTACACCAGGAGCGATTTAATTACAGAAGTCTTAACAGATTAATTAAAACTCAGAAGGCGTTGGAAAATAAAGAACTGAAAAAAAATATATATTTTCTGAACTGGAGCATGTTTTTTCACGTCGCCGTTTTTAGTTTGCCTTTGCATCATAATTGTTGAGCTTTTTGTTTGGTTTCCTTTCCTTCTTCAATTGTTTTTTTTACCGGAAGACAACAAAAAACTATAAGTAGCAAAATGATTTCTGAAACAACATTTTATAACAGGATAAGATATGTAATATTGCAACAGTTTCAGACAAAGAGTATAAGGTCAATATTTTATAATTACACTACTGGTTTTCATTCAAATACTAGCCTAATTGCACCCTACTGCCTTGTAAAATCATGGCACCATTATATTATTAAACTAACAATGGTATGATGTGTTCATTGTCTGCTGAAGCGATAATTATATGAGGTCCAAAATAAAAGCTTCAACAGAAATGACATTAAAATGTATGAAACTTTCACCGTCAGGTGCATGCTGCTGAAGTACATCTTTTAAAGTTGGAAATGAAGATTGATGCCTTATATTGCTGTTAATAATATATTGATGATCCTGTCAAAACATTACAAATCAGATTTTTTTGTTAATATTGATACATTAGCTTGGATAATTGATTAGATTTCTGTAAGCCTCTTAATTGTTAACCATCTGCTCCAATTATAAGAGCTCCCATGGGAATGGTCGTGATAGGTTGAAATTAGTGGTTTGAGAAGACTGAAAGCTCCCAGGAGCTCTTTTTTTTTCTTGGCTAATATCAGGTATTCAGGTTTTCACATTTAAATCATCAGGATGTGTTTTTTTAATCATTTGGTTTATTTTCTTTTTTAGATTGTTTTGTGCTCTGTGTCCATTAGGAAATTTTGAACAAATTATAAAGCCTCAGATTATCTTTGCAAATTTTCATAGTATGATAAATTATTTGACAGACTAATTAAAAATTAGAAAAGTGACTGTGTATATAAAATATGCATTTTAAACCCCTTAAACATCATGGATCATGCCATAGAAGGAGCCAGTAAAGAAAAATTAAGCCAGAAATATTTATGAGGAAGGAGTGGAAATTGATAGTGGATGCAGGTGAGAAAATCAGGTGATTGTGAACAGCTGAGAAAGGGACCAAACAGGTAGGCAGAACAATAAACACAGACTGAACAAGGGATCAAAGTATTAACTACATACAATATATGTTAATTAAGCTGCAATGACCTCTACTGTTAGCCTCACATGTATCTTGTTTTTCTTGATTTCCTATGTAAAAATGATGCTTGTTGTTTTTTAACTAAATGGCATGATCTCACATTAATGTTTACTATTTTTCCAATGGACTTCAAGGATATATTGTCAGTTTATAATTTTAGTTTACAAAAATTTCATAGCTTTCAGTTTATAATTGTCATAATATTTTTTTTTGGGGGGGGGGGGAAATTCACCTTCCAAATTAATTGAATATTTTCAATTTCTGCGTTCTCTCTTAGTTTTATTTGTTTCTATGTATTGTAGGCTTATTAAAAGCGTACCAGAAGCCCAAGCCTTACCCCACATGATTATCAAGCAAATGATTTTAGCCATAAATCTAAACTTCAGTGCCACTTTCCACCAACAAAACCATTCACAATGCACACTTATGTATCAAAACTGGGCCATGGCGCCACGGAAGAATGTGACTCTGATGAGTCATGTTTCTTTCACATAATAAAGATGCTTCATGTTGCTTACCTAGCAAACTGATGGCACCAAGATGTACAAATTATAGAGCCCTAACCCGTCACTGTATATTGTATGCTGAAGTAAAACGGCCATCTTTACATTTGTGCCAGCTTGGTCATCTGTATGTTTTGATTTACAAGGCTAATATTTAGTTGACAGCACCTTAACTTTCATCTTTTTAA
This sequence comes from Poecilia formosa, assembly GCF_000485575.1. Classification (NCBI taxonomy): domain Eukaryota; kingdom Metazoa; phylum Chordata; class Actinopteri; order Cyprinodontiformes; family Poeciliidae; genus Poecilia; species Poecilia formosa. The sequence continues at coordinate 6,284 of NW_006799951.1, forward strand.
ACTTTAAACAACAACCTCTGGTCTGAAGATGTTGTAAATGTTGGTGTTGCTCGTGTCAAAACAGAAAGGGTTAAACATATGGTTAAAAAAATTAATAAATTAATAAATTAAACTGCAACCATTACTAAAAAAACGTTGTAATTGGAAATACAAAAACTTTTAAACTTATGACATGACTATTGGAGAATTAAAGAAGACTAGTGGGGATGTTTAATCTTTCAGTAACCATGACAGGACTTGACGTGAAATGAACTGCAGTCACTCTCCTTGGCCAGTTCGCAGTGGTCAGCGGTCCACATCCTGGAGACTAGATTGGATTTATTGCTACTGGGCCAAAGGTAACAAATACATGCAATATAAAAGGTGAAGATGGATGCCATTATCACTGAATGGATTTTGTGCCCATCATCAGGGGCAATCACACGGAATAGATTGATACTGCGAGCAATAATTTTATATTAGCCTTATATATCTTAACTGGACAATTCACTTACAGGATGGCTGAACAGGTTGCAGACGAACAGATGCAAAGCTGAACTAGTCCATTCGCTAAAAGAAAGTTCCAATAGGCAGCCTTCAAATTAAATGTGAGGATCAAAGAATCAAACAGGTCAAACTCTGACTCCTGTGGTTACTCATAAACCTCCATCACCCCTAGAGGTCTCACTCAGCTGAGGCAGGAATATCTTCATCTCATCTGCGGAGTTGACCGCTGGTTTCTAGGATGCCTCAGAGAGATGGGATGAGGTTATGAGAGGTCATGTAGAACAGCTCTGTGTGACAACAAATCAGAGCCCACCCCTCTGGACTTTGTAAAGGAAACCAAGAGATGAAAATCCAAACTAAACCCACAGTGCTCAAGTGTCTCACTTTGTTGTGTAGAATGATTAAAAAACAATATGTATTTTCTAAGAGCATTCAGTTGTACTTGTTTTCTTCTTATAAACAAAATAAGTTAAGATTCAGTGTACTTATTTATTTAGAAAATAAAAACATGCCACATATATGTTTTAAAGTGTTCGGTAATAGATTTTTAATGTTCATTTGTCTGTGCCCCGCAGGCTTGGATCTTTGACATTTGAAATAATTGTCGTTCGAAGGATCATCACCAGGGGACTGTTGTGAATAGTGTGGGGACGATTTGAGTAAATGACTGTATCAGCCTGTTTATTTGCAACGATATTGCCTCGGGCGTTGCTGCAGGACAGCTATTAGAGGGTCTGGTCATGAAGAGATGGAAAGAAAAGCCCAGCGATCACCCAAAACTTAGCACTTAATGTGACAACTTATCAGACAAAAGCTCCCCCATGGAGAAAGGAAAAATGATAAAACGAGGGAGAGGGGGAGAAAGACATTATTGTCCACCACTAGAATAATACAAAGCAAAACTGAAGTAACTGGATCATAATAATTTGAAGCGGCTGTCGTGTCAAATATCACATGTCTATTCAGAATCTCAAGCATCAACCCTGTATGTTTTACATGTCGCACAAAAGCATCCAATCCTTTTAAGCCCAAGGGGACGAGTGGAGCATGGTGGGACGTCCAGCACTGTATTTAATTAGATGACTCTTGATACCTCATGCCTGTGGCAGGGCCTCGGTGTAAGTGGGCTTACAATGTGGTCTTTAAGAGCTGCTCAATAAACACAGCTGTTCCCAGCAGGCCTGAAATCATAAGAGGATGTCGATCCCAGCATTTAAATACGGCAAGGCTTTGACCCCAGTGGAGAGAAAAATTAAGCGAGGAGGATAAAGGCATGGATTTTTTTTCCACCAATGCTTAATCTGTGCTAAATACATATGATTTCACAACTAGATTGACACATTAAAGGAAGGGGAGTTATCATCAAGATAAGATCATAGCTTCGCCCAGTGCTTGTCAACCTGACTCCAACTAAGGAAGTTGCCCTAAATACTGGATGATGTGAATGCCGCACTAAGTATAATCTGGGACTGTCAACGAAACCAACAAGTTGATAGACAGTACAACAACATTGATCCTTGAGATGCTTGGCAAAGGTCATATCAATTGCAACCACAATGTCTACCGTTGCGCAGATAGAGGGATGCGAAAATCAAGGCAACATGGAAAGAAGTACACCAATTGTCAAAACACAAGAAGGTTGTGACCAGAAACAGACTACCCAAGAATTACAACCAATGCCTGAGGCTCAGGAAACTACCAAACAAAGAGTCCAAGCCTCAGTCACCCGACTGAAGAGATTCACAAGAAGATAGAAGAACCCATTGTACAAATAGCCACGATGTTCAGCAATAAAACACTGACCGATGATTCTGGCAGCAAAAACAGGTATTCTAACTTACACCCAGTAATGAAATGTACAGTAAAATGTGCAACTGTGACAAGTTTTAAAGGGACTGAGCCAACACAGACTCTTTTGTTCAACTGCTATAGGAGTAACAGGTAGAAAAAGGGGAGGAGCTCCAGAGAGATGTCCCAAAGGAGCATAAATAACATACACAGAAACAGCAGATATTAATTGCATTTCAGATCCACCATAGGTATCAAAAAAATATGAGCTGTGGGCTGTTTTAAACTAATAGGCAGTAACATTTTTTGAAGTGAACTCCATGGGATGTTTTTCAAGGTGGCACTAGAAATTGTGGATGCACAAGAAAAAGATCTGAAGAATACTGTAACTTATTACAGTTGCACCTTTAACAAGTTTCTATTACTTTTATGTCTGACCAGTATATGAGGAGTTGACTCTGTGCATGCTCCTGAGAACAGAGAGTGTATTTTGACTGGGGAGCTGCAGAAGGAGGAGTTTAGCAGGGCGTCATGTATGCAAGTTCCACCACAACTGGCAAGACTGAATTATATTGTTGAAAAATTCAACTTGCAATGGTTACCATCATCCCACCAAAGCACTCCAAGCTATGTTCTCTGGTAAATAAAATGCACTCCTTCATGTAAACATTTTAGTAATCGGATCATCTATCCATTATTCTGACGATCAATCAAATAATCAAATAAAAAAAGTTACAAAATAAAATATTGGTACTGCCGTGATAGCAGTATTAATATCAGATATTAGCATCAGCGCAAATTTTCCTATTTGTGCATCCATAACAATTGCTTTTTCTGTAGTTTAGAAAAAAAAAACCCTGTAGCAATCATATAACAATAACAATTCACTTTTTAAATTAACCTGGACAAAAGTTATGCAAATATCTGATATTTGCATAACTAAAGCAATACTACTAAAGCAACAGGCTCACAAAAACACTTCAAAGTAAATGTTTATACTCCAGTTTTACTCTTCTTCAGTCAATTCAATGAACTCTTACTTTGCCCAGTGAGAGTTTCTGCGTGTGGCGCCTTCGTCATCAACACATCTGCCAGGTATGTACACACCAAGGTGCGCTTGCCCACCCATTTGTTGTGACCAGGATGTAAAGCTTCGTCTGTAAGGCTACGCTAAGCATCAACTCGCTGTGTTCCGTCTATCTGCACGAGTCTCTGCTCCACCTGTATGCGTACACCTACCTCGCAAATGGCCCCGGTCGGCTGAACCCTCCACTAGGCAGCAACTCCGGGAGGATAAAGGCTGTCGTATTCCATGGATCGCGCCGGTTATTTTAGGGATGCCTAAAACGATTTAAAACCCGGACATTTTCATTTGCCATTGAAACCGCCCCGAATGCCCCAGACCGAACTTGAACCTTGTGCTGCTAGTACTTAGCATTTGTCAAGAAACCCTTAAGCGGAAGTGAGAGTGTTGAGTAACACCAAAGAAATCACCCGGCTGGAACACAGTGTTCTTAAGAATTTTAATTATTAAGGGAATGTTAAATCCTCGAATAAATTCTACCAAGTTAAAAACAGTGGAATCAGACAGGAGTCATAAACCAACCCCCACCTCCACAACTGCAAAAAATTTAAAATTACTTTAAATATTTTATTTTATTTTATTTTTTTATGTGATGCCTGGAAAAGTTTTCTTCACTAGAAACATAGAAGATACAAAATGTACAAACTATTTATTTATTTATTTATTTATTTATTTAATATTCATAGAAATAATTTAAAAAAATTGGGGCCATGTCAATTACAAAATTAATCATATTGTGTTTTTGAAGATTGTTTTCAGCAGTAAAAATTGTATGTTCCCACTCCTAGACCAAAACACACACATCCATATTGTTCCTGCTTGGCGCGCTTGACTGTGATAGTGATCAGCAGCAGTCAGTTTATGTAGGCAGCTACTGTCCTGCTAAGAAAAATTATAAAGTCAGGTTTTCAAAAAAATAGAAAAATAGAGAGGGAGAGAGAAAAGGGTAAGAGTGTCAATTAAGAGGTGGGTAGACTGTGTGAGATTATCAACCAGTTAGCATAGTTATCTTAGCTACAGACTACTATTTGTCTCCTTTTAACTAGCATTTAATTAATTAAGGAAAAAAAAATACCAACATATTAAAATGTTTAACTAGTACCTTTTACCACACTTAACAGCAGGTGAGTCAGTCAGCAGCAGCTCTAACCCACTAACCTCCTGCCCTGCCCTCTCCTAAGTGAATTTAAAGCCACAGTATGTAACTTTTATAACTTTTTTTTCACATATTTGTTAAAACTGTCATTATATTGTGACAGTATGGTATGAGAGATTTTCTATTAAAAATCTAGTTCCTCTGCCTTCTCCCAGTGCTCTCTAGAAACAACCAATCAGAGGCAGGAGAGTTTCAGTACTGTCAATCACAACCTCATGTGGTGCTGCTCATCCTCCCTCCCCATTGCTCTGTGCTATGCTGTAGCTAGCATGTGAATGCTCAGTCTAGTTAGAATAGCTACCAATGACGGCAGATAAATGATTTTCCTGTGATGATATGTTGTTTCTCCACCATTAGCACATTTAGCACTGAGTGAATGAAGTTGATTGACAGCACTAAGACCCTCCTCCTGGTTCTGATTGGTTGTTTTGGCCAGAATGTTGCCTTACTTTAACCAGCAATAATAGTTCAGGGAGGAGATTGACTGTTGTCACAGATTATCTGTCTCATAACAAACTGTCACAACATGGTGACAGCTTTAACAAATATGGAGAAAACATATATTTTATTAATGTTATATACTAGCTTGAATATAATGCAACTACATAGCATTTTTTGAAAAGTCTGGATTTCTTTATGTGTATTTTGCATGTTGCTTTTGACTGTTGCTTCTGGGGAGAGATATTTCAGTAATGTCAAACTAATAGAAACATTTTTAGCAACCTACGTGCATACTGTATGTGGACTGTTGCATGTAAAATTCATGAGCAGTAAATATTGTGCTAGTATCAGTATTGAACCAGAATAATCAAGTTACAAGCCTTTAAAATTGTGATGCTTTTTATGGATCAAATGGACTCAAAAAACTGTAACAGCAGCTGTGCAGGGGGGGTCAAATCAATTTTTTTGTCGGGGGGCCCAAGATTCCTGGCGGCGCCCCTGGAGACAATGCCAAAGTTTGTGTTACATTTTAATTAAAGCTCCTTGTAATATCATCAATATTCATCTTTTCTCGACAACTCTCTATTTTATGATATTTTTCTTGCACTTCATGAGCTGTTCTTTTTTTGTTTGTTTGTTTTTGGGGTTTTTTTTTTTTTTCAGAAAATCAACATCTTGTTGGCTGAAAACAATAAATTCTAAGTCATGCCCATCAGCACAAAGTATGTATGTGTGTGTGTGTGTGTGTGTGTCTGAGAGAGGTTAAATGGGAGACCCCAAGGTTTTTGGGTTTAAGCTAAATCAACTCCAGCTAGAGGAGTGGGTGGAGCAGAAAGCCAGACAAAGACTGAAGAGGACACTACTACTGGCACTTAAATGGCCAAGAGGATGAGAAATAAAAATCTAAAGGAAAGAGGGAGAGAAAAACCAGAGTTTCTCTGTGACAGCAGACACTGTTTTCCTGCCTCCTCAAACAGATGCTGAGGCAGATGGTGGTGAATTAACAGAAGATGAGAGAAGAAGAAATGGAAATGCCTAAAATGGGCCCATGGAGGGAAGACATTAAAATACTGTGTGTTTGTGAGTGTGTGCGTGCATGCTTCTGTGTGAGTGTGTCTGAGAGGGCATGTGTGCAGAGTAGACGCGTCCAGGAGAGAGACTGTTAAACAGTATCTCAGCTGGGAGGACTAAAGAGGATGGGTGGAGGATTCCCAGTCAGAGACAGAGCTCGCGATAATAATCACAGGCGTGAAATTACAATGCTGATATTTGTTGCACCCCAGGGTTTGGTGTGAAGTGGTGGGGCTATCGGAGCTTGGAGAGCCCACATATCACAGGAGGGCCCGCGCTGGCTGACGGTCGGTCATCAATGATCAGAAGAGCGGACCCTCACCCACACCTCTGCCAAGGCAAGCAACGGATCCGAATCATTCGGAAGGAAGAGCTTTAAAAGTAATAATATTCACCTGGGAAGTGAGAGAAAATACATTAAATTAAGTTTGTTTAATTGCATTCCCCACTAATATCCAAATCCTTCTTGACAACTTTAATTTGCAGTGTTGTAAACAAATCAGAGTTGCAATTAATAATAATAACAAAATAGTTGCTACGTCAGAAGACTTTGCTGGTGGAACTGGCAAATAAACCAAACAAAATAAACAATGCTGAAGTAAGTTCGTTTGTAAATATACTTTAGCATCTCCGTTTAAAAATGACTAATTAAAGCAGTAATTTCTAAATATATATATATATATGTACATGAGAAGAGAGAATTTGACAGCCCTTTGCAAATATATATGTTGTTGTTGTGAAATAAAACCCTACTATACAATGCAAATATTAAATATTGTTCCAACACATTTATATGGATGACTTACATCTTTAGCATGCTATCAAGTTCTCTAGGTTGTGATTAATGATTTACTTATTTCAGGCATTTTGAACTAGAAACCTGAAGGTTAATGGCCCTTGACATCTGAGTTTAGACACCACTGATGTAAACAAATGTAATTTCCAGTGTAGGTCTAGCAGGATGTTTAGGGTTGTTGGATGGTGGCCCATGCATCTGTCTGAAGTTTTTCTGGGATTCCTACAGGTTTTCCTCTGGGATTAAGCTGCATTCATCTCCATTCACCATCTCAACACCTCTGAATAGCCTCTTTTTCTCTGCTGAAGAAAAGCAGTCTGACAGCTTAGTTGACTTTTTCCAATTAAGCTTTTGTTTTTTCTTTTCTTATAATTATTATATATATATTTTTTTTGCAACAAGGTAGACACAATGGCAATGAAACAAAGAGCCATGCACTCTAATCAACAGCAAAGTTAGATTAAATAACAGCAAAATCTAAGATGATTTGGACTGTGGAAACAAGGTCAGGTAACTACCTGTTGGTTTTGCCTGCAATCCTTTTTGACTGTTTTATTCTGCTGCTACCCAGATCTGTTTTCACAAACAAGACATATTAGTTTCTGAAGTGACAAAGTAATTACAGTTTAAGACATAGCTAGCAAAATGTTGCTCATAGGAAGCTAACTGGACTGACATAAGTTACGAAAAGTTAAAATTGAAGCTCAAATATTTTTTTTTCTACTTTTTGCCAACTCGTAATAATTACAAATATTTAATGTGCGACATCTACTCGTTTATGGCTGCTCATTTTATTCGGTAAGGAAATCAGAGGCAGAAAAGTGGCTGCATGTACTTCTGCCTGAGTATCCTCGTGGCCGAGCGCCAAACTCTGACAAGATATGACACCACATTTTTCAGTTCACACTGTGAATGAGGGGGGAGAGGAGCTAATTTCCATGTCCATCATCTCTTACTCCTGCCAGTGCCTCTGTGAAAGCCCAGTCTGCCTCCTCCATTTCTGGGGTGAAAGTGAAAAGTAGATGTGTTGTCAGGGCAAAACTGATAATGGCTGTGAGGCACAGACTGATCCCAATTGCCCTGCTTTCAGCCCCTGCCACCCCCATGCTCCCTGAAACTAAAGGGTTCACTGACAGATGGGACTGGGCCACTGTAGGACAGAGTGCTGATCTGGCATCAAAAAGCCCACCAAATAGGCTTTTTCTTTTCTGGCATCCTGTGCTTACAGATTTTTTTTTTCTCTCTTTTTTGCTGTTTGGATTATAATTTTATTTTGCAAAGCTCTCATCTCTGATCATCAATTACCTTTGCTACTTAAGCTCATGTAGTTAGTGCTTATTGTTAGATTTGGGATGCATTCAGACCTGCATTCCAAAACTGAACAACATTACGCTTCGTCTGCCCAGCGTGTTTAATTTCTGCCATTTGTAAAGTAGCCGAGTGGCCATAGTGCCTGGTGGTTATTACTTCACAGGCGCTCTTCACTCAGATAAGCTTCACCTCTTAACAGCACAGAGAACTAAAGGGATCTGTCAGCAGGGGGAGCAAAAAGTGAAGGTTATTATAATGTCATCACAAGTTATCCAGTCCCAGGGACTGAACATTGTCCTCTGGAGAGCAGAGAAAAGACATAAAAGGAAAAGTCAAGGGACAGTAACAGAGTAAAACAGGGACATGTTGACAGAAAAGAAGTGAATGGGGGGGGAAAAAAACCCTCTGCAAATAATAGCTTACTAAAATAAAAATAAAAAATCTGCACGATTTCTTCAAAATTTTGTTACATTTGAATGCCATAGAAAACTGGTTGGTATGGCGCCAGTTTGTCTTCAAGCATGACAACATGAACATCTTTCTCTGTAGAAATGTTACACTGTTACAGATTGATGGGTTTTTTTGGGGTTTTTTTTTTTTGCATTTTTGCATTATTTCACCAACTGATGTGTGAATAACAAATTAAATAAATTCAGATTTACTTTTTATTTTCCGTTTTTTTATTACAATGCGAATCAAAGGACATCTCGCTGCATGCAGTTGTGTCTTTCTATCTTGGGCCTGACAGCTAAGTTTCCACTCATCAATAGGTCAGGATTGTGTGAGTCCTTCAGTATATTATAGCTCAAACTTTTTACCCCCTGTAATCCAATCAGACGAACTGAGAAAAAAAGAGATAACTTATTTGAAATGAAAGCGAGGTAAACAGATCTATATAAGATCAAATAGGTCCTAAAGTGACAGGATATTATTATCTTCCCTGGTGTCATTTTGTTACCCCTGTGAAGCAAATGGCCCCCTGTGTCTTATGTGTCTTTTTGATTTTTTTGCAAAGCAATAGAGACAGATGCCCAGTTACGACATCGCAGTAACACAATAAGCCTCATCAGATTCTGGTAATTGGCCATTAATGAAGTCTCTGTGATAGCCCACTGAGGAATACACACGTGGGCCCTGGGGAACATGGGAATAGAAAAAGGGTCTTGTGGCATTAACATGTTCCCAAGGTTACAAGAGATTTTCGAACGGCCAATCAATAGCATTGGTTCATCGTGCCCTCTGAGGGACCCTGATGGAGTCTGATCAGAGTCGGCACATAACAGGAAGAAGTTTTCTCCTATGAGTCTTATGTCTTGCAAATGATGAATAAAAAAAGGTAAACAGGAAATAGGATTGTTTTTGTCTTTTCCAAAACTCAAACTTCTGTGCTCCTCACGTTCTCTATTAAAGGCGACAGTTGTTTGTGTAAAACCAGGACAAGGGCATCACAAATATCGAGTGACATTTACTTTGCATGTCCTGTTAGAATAGCTACGAATAAGGCCGGACTTGATTTTTCCCCGAGCAGTTTTATCCTTAATTCTCTCATTTGTGTTATATGGCACAATGAAAGGGGATGTCATTACATAGAATAGCACTATCATACAAATACACCCTGTGCCCTTGAATGCGGCATAATAAATGCTTCATCACCGGCAACCAAATGGCAGGACAAATTTATGGTCGCTGATCTCATCATCAGAGCAAAGTACTCAGTAAAATTTCATTGTAACTTCCAGGGAAATAAATAAATTTGCCCCTTGACCTTGACAGAAAAAAAAAAAAAAATCATCCCCTCCCACTCATCTCAGCTGAGATGATGGACCCCTGCCTCCATCCATCCATCCCTCCCTCCATCCCTCCCCCATCCCTTCTCTCTTTCTATCACCTCCATACATCTTGCCTTCTTTGGCACTGTATCCATACATATATAGCAGGCTAAAGATAGGTTATCTCACCTCCACCAGCTGTAGATCCCCAGAGATTTGTGCACCGTCTCTTCTTGCCTCTGCCGAGGCTCCAGCCACCCCTGAAGAGCCCCCCTCTCTAAGGAATGGGGAGCAAGAATGCAGAAGACAGCACATCTGGAGGGAGGGAGGGAATGAGTGAAAAAAGAGGAGTGGAAGATGCAGAGGCGGGTGAGACATGACAGGAGAGGAATATGCAGAAAGTCTCAGTTTAAATCATGATAAAAGACAGAAATAGAAAATAATAGAGGAACAAACCCCTGGATGGAGGCTTCCTCTAATGGAAACACATGGCTGAGGGCGAAGGTGTTGTCAGCAGTCTGCCTGAGCACAGTGACATTCGTGCCTGATAATCCGGACTGCCATAAAATTAGAATAGCAAATACCCCGTTGACAGAGATGCATGTCCTCCCTCTCTTTCGCCACATTAAAAAAAAAAAACTCCTGCCAGTGTCTCAGAACGTCATGAACTTCAATTTAAATTTACAGCACTGCAAAAAGGCGAGGTGATATGCATTCAAAAATTTTAATAACCTATTAAGTTATGAGTTCAATTTTCTTTTATGAATATTTTCCTTGGGGAGCGCTCCCGTCACTAGAGTAAGTGAGAAATTTAAAGGAGATAAATAGTCCCATTAATCTATAACATTTAATTTCCATTGTTCCTGAAAGTGAGAAGTTATTTTTTCAGATTGTACATAATTACCTCCTTATAGACTTTGCAAAAGAAAATAATAATTTAAGGCTGCCGTGAGACTGAGAAGAAATGAACATTTGTTTTATATGATGTCTATGTGACAAGCAAGATATGAAGACTGAATGGATTCAGTAGCTTTGTTACAAAACACGCATAGTATTTTTTTCTGCTTTTTTTACTTATTCTTCTAAATTTTGATTAGGATTGATTGTAATTTCTCCATCCAAAATCAAGGGGATAACATATATGCTCGGCAGCTAAAGACATGGCCAAAAGTTGCTGCCAGAAATGTTCAGTACATAGTCATTTGTCCAGTGAAGAGGAGGAAATCAGAAGAAAATGTGCCTGAGAACAGGAGATTGGAGACTCAATACACTGGCACACTACCTGGCAATTTAAATAGACTCAGTGTGAGTCCATTTTCCTTGTACTTCCCCTTTGAGAATGACCGAAGTTGCAATTGAAGAACCTAAATTCTGGCAACATTCAGGTAAATATTGTCAGGCATGCACAAGCAAGATCTTCAGTAAATCATCATTTTGATTTAATACTACATGAATAGCTGATGTAGCTAAAGAAAAAAATGTTGATGTTTAATCTGACTGAAGCTACAGCTAAATGTGCCCTACTTCGTTTGGCTGAACCACTGAGAAAATAAGAATCAGTGCTGCAGCTAATATTGTGGGTAAACATGTTGAAGTGACGTTTGCCGTAAATATAGGAAGTTCCTTTCAGTACGCCAGAGAACGTCAATGTGAAGCAGAACTGCAGCACAGACCTGTTCCCTTTGGAAAAACCCCAAACATAAATTCTCACACATCGTTTATAGCCCACCACCATGCTTTACTGCATAAACTTGATATAAGCTGCAAAACTATTAAACAAGTCATCATAACTCCACTTTGAACAGGGTAAGTGTGGGAGTGCAGCAGGGAATAATGGCTTTAATCTGTCTGTTGTTTGTCTCATGGGCATTAAACACCATCTTGATATGAGTGAGACAACAGTGCGCACAGGAGGGGGTCCTCATAATATTTAATAGGTCATCAAAGGGAATGGGGGGTTGACTGCTGACATTTGCCTGGATAGTTAGGAGACAACCCCAGGAGTTGTCATATGACTCATTACCAGAACACAATCGAGCTGGTTGCATCATCGTTCAAACAGACTGTCTGGCACAAAAAAATAAATAAATAAATAAAAAATGGTAATAATAATCGAGAAGATATGACTATTCAAGTCCCAATGGCCCCATTAACTTACATGAGATCTTTTTTTGTTTCCACTTTGAAAATAGAGACCAATCACTTGATAAAATTCTATTACTGCTAATGTGAATTAAGTTCTTTAGTTGCTGTCATTAGATAGAAACACTCTATAACGCAGTGGCCTGAGAGCATCACAAGCTACAGGGTAAACAATGCTTCCCTCAGAGAGATTGGATTTTGACAGCACTCCCCGAAGACCAACAACCCCCCTGCCCACCTCCTCGCTTTCCACGTCTGTCCAAAGATTAAAAACCGGAGCCCTGAAACTCAACAGAAATGAAAGGGTATCATTTGGAGCTGCTAGATTTTCCACACAGGAAAAAGGACAATATGGTGGCTGGACCGGATGCTGTCCTCCTGAGGCCTGACAGACAGCAGGTGTCACAGATAATAGTGAGAAGAGAAGTGAATGGGAAGCTCACAGTTTGTGAATTTTGATCTCTTAATTATGTTTACATAGACATTGTTAGAATAGTTTTTTAATGGTGTTATAAGAAGAAGACAAAAGGAATGTCTGAGCTCTTGAACATGTTTTACCACAAATATAAAAAAGTTTTATTTAACCACTAAGATGAAGAAATCGCCTAGAAACCGATGGAAAAAAAAGACGTCATATTGGCACACTTTGTGAGCACCATTGCCTTTTCATCCCTGGTTCAAACCTTACTGGGACATTATAATTGGGAGTTTTATTAGTCTCCCAGTGCCTGACTTGTTCCATCTTCTTCTTTACAATAAAAAAAAAAAAAAAAAAAAAAAACATGTAGGATTTTGGATGGCATTTCTAATATGTCCATTAATTTGAGAATGCGCAAGCATGGTTGCCCAGTGATTGACTGGAGACTGGTTCTGAGTTCTCAAGTTATACAGCAGAACAAAAATATATAGCAGCTTAAACAAACTTTATGATTTCTCAAGATGATATCGTTGATTTAGTTTCATTCTTGAGATGTTACAGCATTTAGAATGGGAGCAGCACTTGTCACAAATCCAGGGGCAGGTGCTGCAGGAGGACTTAATGAAGATATCAGTTTTGTGTTCGCTGCTGTAAATCACCAGTTTTCCAAGGCACAAACGATAGTAAAAACAGTGGTGTAGCTGTTTCCTGCAGGATCCTGGGCTGCAGAAAGTTCTGCAGCTGAGCCTCTGTCCCCAAACACCACATTCAATTCATCCTCATTTGGTCAGCTTGGCTAGCTTGCTGCCTCCTTAGTAGTTTGCTATGCAGCTCATCAGTCAGACATCAACTGTATTTCTGTTAAAAAGTGGACAAATAAAACTCTGGTTTGAATTAGGACTGCATGATATTAGAAAATCTCAATAATGGTAAATATTGAAATGACAATATCAGTTTTAAAATATGTCTATTTTTATCTTCCCTCTCTATCTGATCTGTGCTTCCATCACTGTGTGTGTTACTGCAGTTTGCATGTCATTTGTGTCCCTTTGTGAGCATCTACTGCCGTAAAACTCTGTCCTACTGGATAAATATTATACTACTATGTAAAATGCAAGTTCATAGCTTATATTAGCTGACAATTAGAGCATTCCAACTAGTTGTTTTTTTTTCGTGTGTGTGTGTGTGTGTGTGTGTGATGGGAGTATTGCCAACATCGTTATCAATATATTTTAATTTATTATGGTTGGTCAGAATTATCAGTTATTTCTTTTTGCTAAATCCCAGAAAGGTTTTCAAGAACATTCTTAGATATTTTTTCTTCAAATTCAGAAGTTTATGTACATTTGGTTAGTATCAGTGATAATTGTGTTTTAAGCTGTATGACTTGGATCAAACCTTTTAGGTTCCCCTCCACAATCTTCTCACTATAGCTTGCTGGAGTTCTGGTCCATTCCTCCAAACAGAACTGGTATAACTCAGTCAGATTTGTAGACCTCATCACTTGTGCACAAATATTCAGATCTACAACTTGATCTCAAGCTCTGATTGAGATCAGAGCTTTGTGATGGCCATGCCAAAAGCACTGACTTTATTGTCTGTATGACACTTAGAGTAACACTTTATTTGAACAGGTGTGCATAAGACTGACATGACACTGTCATAAACATGACATAACACCTGTCATGAAAATAAAGAAGTCTGTATGAATATTTATGACAGTTGTCATGAAGTGTCATTCGGTAAATAATGACACTTTTAAAGCAAAGTTGCTCTAAAAGTTGCATTGAAAGCCCATTAAAAATGTCAACTTTGCATTAAATTATCATAATTGGCACTTTTAATGGATTTTTAATGCAACTTTTAGAGCAACTTTGCATTAAAAGTGTCATTATTTACCAAATGACACTTCATGACAACTGTCATAAACATTCATAAAGACTTCTTTATGTTCATGACAGGTGTTATGTCATGTTTATGACAGTGTCATGTCAGTCTTATGCAGACCCCTTCAAATAAAGTGTTACCACATTTAGTAACCACTTTGGATGTAGGCAGGGAGAGATCCACATGAGGGCAGGAAGGGCAACTGCAAACTAATTGCTTGTTTGTCCAAAAAAAAAAAAAACAACAAACAAACAAAAAAAACTCCTATAGTTTTCATATTGAATATTAATTAGTCCAAAATATATAATGGCAAATATAATCATGGGCCTCTGAAAATCTCAGTAATGGCCCTGCGTCTAGTACCGTCTGCTTCCCACTTCACAGCTGGATGCACTAGTGAATCACAGGTACATGTATGAGAGGTAGACTGTCTGCAGCCTGGCAGAAAGGAGCCACCGAGCCGCCCAGCTTTCTCCAGGTGACGTCTGCTCAAGTTGACCGATGATCACGGTTTATGTTCAACAACTGGATGATCACAATGACTCACTCACATATGATTTTTGAAATATTAGCATATTTCCCTACTTAGGTTTGCTTACAATAAACACAGTAGCATGCTTTGAATAGTTTATACATGAACAATGTTCAGGGATGAAGTATCACCGACAGCTCTATAAGATCAATACCACAACACAACAGTTAACACAATGTTATTTCCAAAATGTATTGATTTATGACTCCATTGCTTTCTGTTTCTGATGTTTGATCTGATGCAAAAATGTTTCTTCTTTGGTTCAGACCTTTTACTTACACATTTTAGCTTTGAATCAAGATTCGATTCTTACCTCCATCTCATAAAACTATCAGCTTTCTCAGGCAGTAATGTTTAAACTTTGGACGACACTCTCAACACTCCACAAAAAAACAACAGTACTCAAATGTCCCTCGCACATTGATTCCATTCCTGAGTGCTCAAACCAATTTCTCTTGTTTTCAAACATCGTCCCTCCTAGAACCTGACGTCGCCATCAAAGACATTCATCCATCCGCCTGGGATGACTATGACTGATCTCACCACTAAACGATCAATTTGTGTTTTGCTCTCTTTCTCTTTCTTTCTCCTGTGTGTGGAGTTCTTTCCCTCTTTCTCTTCCTGTACTTCATCCTCCGGCTGTTTTTGTGATGTGCAGAATATGATGAAAAAGCGAGTGGGCAGATCATTTGACGTCGTCGCATGTGAGAGTTACAAAGCAATCACCGTTTGACCTTGGAGAACGGCTAATTCAGATGTTCATCCATCTATATTTTGGACACATGTATAACTGTTTCAGCAGCGGCCAACAGATCATCCATGCAAACAAACTGTCATTCCTCACAGGCTGCATTGAACTTTGGAAAATAGAGCCTTGAGAGTAAGTACCACACGTGTCGTTTTTCTCTGTGAGTTTATTTCTAATGGGACCGTGGATGTGAAATTCACACTGGATGTCAGTAGCAACCCATATAATTCAAGCACACCAAGAAATCAAAATAAGTTAGTTCAGATAATAAGATCTGCGTAATAACGAGAAAGGGGAACGTTTAAAAATCATTAGTTAAATTTTGGTTTAATCTGATCAGACTGCATCCTCCTGTAGATATTTTACTTTTCCTAAACTTTTGTGGATTTCAAACAAGCTCCAATATACTTTTTTTTCTTCAGCAGGGAGATTGTATGTGATGCGTTTTAATGGAGGTCTTTATGGTTGATTATATTAATATTTGTGTGAAGATTTCTCCAAGTTTTTCTTGGCTAGAGAGACTTCATTGTTTAACAATTATTTTGAACTCTATGTCAGAAATTTTACAAGGAGCACCTGGTTAGTGATTAATGGTTCTTTACAATGTGATATAATATATGATATGGTTGAGAAGGTCTTGAAGGAGCTATTTCTTATTATGCCATGCTTCTTGCTTGATGTCTATGTATAACAAAAATTTTATAGGCTATTAATTAGGACTAAATTAGATATGAGATTCAGATTTGTTTTTTTAAACACCAGAACATTTTAGAGGTTCAGTTTTGTGGGCATTTTGTCATTTTGCATTTCTTTTACTTCATAATTTCAATAATTATTCCTCCTGTCATTCCACACAAATAATTTATGAACCAACCTGTTTGTTTGTTTGTTTGTTTTTTTTTTAGTATTTTGCATGTTGATATGTATTTTTCAGGCAAAGAAAAATAATCCTAAAACCACACAGTGAGTTAATTTGCAGCAGGTTAAATCAACCTAAATTGGGCTGTAAGTCTCCCCTTCATCCATTAAGCTGTAATTGGACGTGATTCTCATCCAGGAGTGCAACACTTTCAGATTCCTCCAAGGCATGGAAGGTGATGATGAAGATGCTTGAAAGAACCGTTAATCCATCTTGTAATTGCACCAAGCAGATTGCAGGGTTGGACATGCCTGTGAAAAGGCAGCAGAGAAACATTTGTCACCAGATGTGAACAATCGCCGGTATTGTTTATTTGGGCCTAATAAAAGCTTCTGTACGTGTCTTTCAGAGGTTGATGATGCGTGTGTGCAAACCTGATTAAGCAACGTAGAACTCAGGATTTTACTTTGCTTTTATGAATGTATGCGTGTGTGTGTGTGTGCGCGCGCGTGCACGCGTGCATGTGTGTGTGTGTATTTGAGTAGGGGTCCCCTTTCCTCGCCATTCTCAGACAATTTGTAAAGCCGGCTGTTGAAGTCAGGCTGAAGCCCATGGAACAGCTGGAGCCCCTCCATGATTGATAAACGCAGCGCCGAGAACTTCATCTCCCCGTGAATGAAGACAAAAGCCCCACAATGCACAGCCAGAGTGTTACGCCTTTCTATCGTTAAGTGTGGACCGCGGACCTGCCCCGGTCCTCAGCTGGGGGAGAGAGGGCGCCAAGAGGGAGGTCAGGACCCAAACTAATTACCATTTTATGACAAAACGGTTCCTTTGTCGCGGTTATATAATTGATTTACCTTTCAGGGGGAGATCATTATGAAGTAGCTCAGAGAGAGGAGGGATTAAATGGGTTCAAGAGGGTTTTAGATTCAGCTGTACATTCACTCAAAGCCATGAAAGAGTCACAGTGATACAGTCTGATTACAAAAATAGCTGCATTTTGCAATTTTTTTTTTGTAAGTAAATGTAAGGACTTTGTATTGGATAAAATATCAAGAACAAATCTTTTTTTTTTTTTTTTTTTTTTGAAGCAAGAAACTTACTGACCCCATGAGTTTCTTTTTCCTGTGGTCTTTAACCATGATAATGACAGTCAGATCACTAATAATTACAGTTTAATAACAGCATATTGCAATGTCATTTTAGATTTGGCAGATTCAAGTCATGTCTATAACAAGAGATGCTTTCAGATGGCTTCTGTTACAGCGTTTTAAACTTTTACTTAATCTATGAACAAGATCAGAAAGCACTTTTTTTATTTTATTTTATGTTTTGAATCAAACAACTAAGCTTAGAATGACCGAAAATCACTGTTTTGCAAGCATTTCTTTCAAAAAGAAAAATATTATGTTTTTTTTTTTTTATCTTTTTTCCTCAACATTCTTTGTTTAACTCAAAGATCACTGTATAGCCTGCATACATCCATCCTTGACCTATTTAATGGCTGTGCTCTGTTGAAGACCCTTTGCTCAAATTGAAAAGTTTTCGGTCACTAAGTGAAATGTATGGCTGTGCCTCCACTTTGCAAGAAAAAAAGAAGATTGTTCCACTTTAATTCCAGACTCAATTTCAGACATTGATGGCACCACGACAAAGTGGATTTTAGGCCCGTGCTTGTCGACATTTCAACTGCCAGTACACCCATGATGAATGAGTGAATATTGATGAACACCGAAGATGTTCCAAAGCCCCCCCGCTCCCCCCCGTTTTTGTTGGTGTGGAGGTGGGGAGAAGTGGAGAAACGCTGTACCCCTCGGATCTCCTGGGAGGGTGGAAACCCTATCCGTATTCAGATTATTCCCTGTGAAGTTCAGAAAGAGATATCAATCTCACTTTAAGGCTCTGCGCCGTCATTTGTTTGCAAGAGATGCGGCGCACTGCTCAGATGACTGTGCCAATTCTTCAAATCCCACTTACAGTAAGGAGTTCACACGAACACACACACACTGTGCGCTGAGAAACATCTGCCACTTCTCCGATTCCTGGGGATCAGCAGCAGTGGAGTCTGCAGATGACGCTCTGTCAGTATCTGAGAGCTGAGAGTAAAAATGACTGTTTGAGCTTAACAACAGAACAGTTTATTGGATAAGACTGTCTTTCTACTTTGTGGCATTCCCAAAAGTTAAAGAGCTTCCATAGAGTAGATAGAAAGAAGTTAAGTTAAGTTATTAAAATGTATGCATAGCTATTTTAAATGTCCAAATGTTTAGCCTGAGAATTGTTAAAGCCAGTATGTCCCAAAACTCAAAAGAAAAAAATCTGTAATAGAACACATAAACCACAAATGGCAACTCTGGGTGATGATGCATTTATAATAACAAGCTAGCCTGGTGGAAACCATGCTAACTTGTTCAATGCTATTTGCTTCGTCCAGAGGGTCTGGACTCTCGGATATTGAGAAACGATTGCTTCTTGGAGGCGTGGACTCTGTTGAAGTTTTAAACATTACAAAATCACTGACATTTGTCAGTGACATATGTAATGCTCCATTTTGATTCTACGAAGGTTACTGTAAAATGACTTCTATGGAAACAACCACCCCCCAAGCCAAACAAGATGGCTGTTAATGTTAATTCAGTATTAGGAAGTGCGGCCAACAAGGACTGAAAGGCTTTGTTCACTTCCTCCTCTGCCACTACTAAAACTACGGGCAGACTACCACTCTAAAACAGAGCAGAAAATCTACGTCATTCACTTCTCCTTCTGTACGCTGACTGACCAGGTACAAAATATGCCAGAGGAATCAAAGTCAATAGGAGAAAGCCCAGACTGTGCTGTGAAGTGAGATTTGAATCAAGCTGAATAGCGCAAAAAGTCAATAGTCATCCTAGTAAAAACTGGGCATTTAAGGATTATTGTGATTATTCCATTAAATATGATTTTTGAGAAAAGCAACAGTGGAAGGTAGAAAATTCAGCACATATAAACGTATATATGACTTGTAGCATGCACTCCTCCAATTATCATAAGGCAAGAGATAAACTTGAGGGGCATGTGTGCTAGTTGTTCATGGGGCACTTTTGCACCATTAACCCCCTCCAAGTAGATTTTTAACTGCTGACAGAGGAGCAGGATGGAGCTCTCCTGAAGCAGGGAAAGCAATTAATTATTTCCTCAAATGCCCTCGGTGTTGACCTCAATCAACAACTCCTTACTAGGTCTCTTACTGCACATGTTGAATCTTTAGATAGATGAGCGCTAACAAACAAAAAGCCTGCTTTCAGTGAAGCGCATGTCCATTTTATCTTGGGCTGCACAATTTGAGGAAAATATGCAACTGTAGTACATATTCTCTATTATTTTTTTCTTTTCTATTATCATGATATCCCCACTACTTTGACACTTTCCATATTACAAAGACCTTTTTCAATAAGTGGCACTATGGGCAGTAAAATCCTCAAAACTTGGCAAATATATTCTAGTCAAATAATTTATTAATTCATGCTATCTCAAATAAAGTAGCTTTAAAAATACTTTATTCAAACAGACTTCATTATTGCTTTGTTACAGACACTGATTTTGTGATGTTGAAAGTGGCTTGATATCATGTGCAGTTCTAGTTTTACTATGCATTTTTTTGTGTGTGTGTGTGTGTGTGTGTTCATTTTTGTTTTCATGAGTAGTTTAAGCTTTATTTGGAGTCTTTTTGTTTGTTTTTTTGCCTCTCTTCCTAAGACACTAGAGTGTCCGCTGCCCAGCCTGGCCGTGTTGTGGTTTTAACAAGGCAATGGGCCATGCAGGCCCCACACTGGGATTCTGAGCAGAGGCTTTGCCCTCACATGCATTCAGTTGGGCCCACTTTACCAACACTATTGATTGCAGGTGATGTCCTGGACTCTGTCCAGCTGACCTCGAAGGGGAGTCAGATACATCATTGTCCGCAGAGGAACCTGTGGGACCTTACAGAAACAGCACATGTGCTAAGCAGTCCCACCCTGTCCAGCCAATGCACCTGTCAGTGCTGTGGAAATGCTCTGTGGCTACTTAACACAACTCTCTGATTCCAGACAAAAGATGCTGTGCAGAAGAAAAGAAAAAAAAAAAAACATGTTTCAGCTGTTGGGTTGCCGTAGCGATCGCCCATGCATCACATATTTCTAAACCACTTCACCTTTTCCTTTTGCCTGCTAATTGCAAATCTTCATGCACAATACTGTCAACATTGGGCCTAATTTGTGCTCTGCGCCTCTTTGTTTCTTACACACCTCATAGCAATTGATGGATATCCAATGAGACGCAGAGTCCCAGCCAAAGGGAGCAGCTCTGCAGCTTGTGACATATCACTGTGACTGGGGGGGAAGTACTCCTTAAATTAATTAACATCGGACCTCTTGTAGCTGTTCACTTCTGTAAACAAACATTTTAATATGCGGTGATTAATTAAATCTGCCAAGCTCCTCTGCCCCTCCCATAGATCTTCCTTCACTCTTATTTTTGCCTTCTTGTTAAAGAGTTTATTATACTGCATATTGTGCAGGACTCACGGCTTTGTCCAGCAGCTCTGCTTCCAATTACAATCTTCAAAATAGCCTTGTGCATCCTGATGAGTGATACCATCGTTCCACTCTTTGCATCAAGAATTAGCAGCTCAGATGGTTAGAAGCTACAGCATTTTCCAAATGTGTGCATACCTCTTGACATTTTTTACAACTTTTTCCTTTACTGAAGAGAACAAAGACAACAGTTATTGTTTTTTTTAATTATTATTATTATTATTTTTAAAATGTTATTTCCACAAGTGGACTTTATTCATTTGTAGCTTGTCAGAAAGACACGCACAGAGAGAAGGCGAGGAGGCCTGATCAAATGACAACAAAACTGAACTTCTGGCCTATTTGCAAAAAACTAACAGTGACACTTTATTTGAAGGGGGTTGAATAAGACTGACATAACACTGTCATAAACATGACATAACACCTGTCGTGAACATGAATAAGCCTTCATGAATATTTATGGCTGTTGTCATAAAGCGTCATTCGGTAAATTATGACACTTTTAATACGAAGTTGACATGATTCAAAATGTCGTTGTTATGACAACTTGACATTAACCAAGAAATCATTACTGATATAAATTTGTTATAAAAGTATTACTGATTGCACTTTAAAAATTAGGTAACTTTATGTTATTTAAGGTAAAGTTTAAACGGTAATGATTTCTTGGTTAATGTCAAGTTGTCATAACAAAGACATTTTGAATAATGTCAACTTTGTATTAAAAGTGTCATAATTTACCGAATGACGCTTTATGACAACAGTCATAAATATTCATGAAGACTTATAGATGTTCATGACAGGTGTCATGTCATGTTTATGAAAGTGTCATGACAGTCTTATTCACCCCCCTTCAAATAAAGTGTTACCAAACTAACACTGCACATGCCTTTAACACACCGTCATGACACTGAAACATGGTGTGCTTTGAGGGGAATACGGATGGAGTGAAGAGAAGTCCTGGGAGAAGACCTTTGTGAGACAGCAAAACACTTGAGTGTAGGAGTGTAACTTGCTGTTACAATTGCATGTTTTAGATCAGATCATATTTATGTGTAACAGCGACATATTTCCAATTTGTTTCCTGTTACAGTTATTTACTACTTTGTGTTGGTTTATCACATAGAATCAAAATATGCAAAATGTTGTGGTTGTGATGTAAAAAAACAAAAAAACAAAATGTAAAGGTATCAAAAGGTAATCCAGATCTTTCTAGATTGTTGCACTATATCATCCTTATCCTACTTAATGGTTTCTGGATTCTGACTGTGAGAGAAATAAAATCTCCCAAAGCTTTTTCGGGCTTCTGAGCAATAAAGAATATTTGGTTAAACAAACAGTCATACTTTTGAGCTTTTCACCTTTCAGTATGATATAGTTGTCCACTAGTGAACAGGGATCAAGATGTTTTCATGACTTGATCTCTTTATGTTCTTGCCACATATAATCAGGATTTTATAGCTCCAACTAGTTTAAAATATCTCAAGCCATTATAAATGCATGTGTTTTTCAAAAAAGATAAACAAAAACGAGGGTAATAGAAGTTAATTGAGCTGGATCTGTGAGTCGGCCAAGAAAATCCTGACAAATATTTATGGATGAAGATTTATTTTTTTTAAGTCAAAATAAATAAATTCAGGCACTTAATAAATCCCTCAAATTATCTACAGTGGGTAGTTTTGGATTTATCACATCTGAAAAAAAAAAAAAAAGATGAATAAATGAATGAAAACGCTGTGCGACTTTATGGAAATCCACATCGGCAGGGAGCGGATGCAGACTCAAGGGGCATCACTGCACAGGTAAGCTGCTTTTGGAGGGTTCATGTAAATCCTAAAGTCCAAAAAGTCAATTACTGGGGCATCTCAAGCGTGTGTTACTGAAAGACTCTGATGTTTTATTGAAGAGAGGCTTTAATTCATCGGGCTTCTCGGCTCCCTTTCATGCAGCATAGAGAGGGAGAGCATGGTACCTCCTTCAGATGGCCAGTGTCATATATCACACACGCATACACACACAGAGACAGAAAGAAAGAAAGGGCGAGCGATGGGAGAACACACACTAATGCCCAAAAACAACTCTCAGGTGGTCTGCTTCACTCCACTGACCAGACCATTACCCCTTACGCACACACGCACACACACACACACACACACACACACACACACACACAAAGCTCTCTCATTGTAGACCACACAGACTAAACAAGAAATTCATGCAGCCTATTTTAAATTATTGACTTTTTTTTTTTTTTTAAAGTCAAAGATAATCCTTGAAATCGGACCAAGCTGCTTTATCGGCACGCTGAAAACCATTTTGTTCTTGGTGCACCTAATTCTCACTAGAATATTCATACACAAATGCAAACCGATGTAGAGTGAGCGCTCAGTCTGACTCTAATGTCTCCACAGCTGGAATTAAGGCTCATGGTGGTATTGCCCAGAGTGAGGCAGGCAGACAGCTTATTTTTCCACCGTGATTAGCCAAACTGTGCCGCTCATATACAAATGGAAATGGGATGTGCATGAGTGTGCTTCCTCTTCTCATCCTCTCTCTCCCATCTGTCAAGACAATAGATTTTAATCTTTAATCCATGAGCAGTCATTGGATGCTGGAGAATCACAAATTACAGATGTTTTTTTTTTCTCCCCTTCTCTCTCTCTCTCTCTCTCTATCTTTCTCTCTGTCTCTCTCTCTCTCTTTGTGCTTCTTCTTTTTCTCCTCCTCCCTCTTTCTTTTGCTGCTCCTGCCCCTTTGTCTGTCTATCTGTCTGTCTGCCAGTTCAGGCCCCCTTCAGCTATTCTCGCTATCAGGATGTTAACACACAAAGGTGTTGCCACAAACAACTAAACACCAAGCAGAGACAGTGACAGAGCGAGAGAGCAAGAGAAAGACAGAGAAAAAGAGACAAACACACACACATGCACACGCACACACATTTTAAACACTCGTTCTGTGCCATCATGGTGCCATATGACACTGTCATCATTTGGTAATTAAACCCTTGCTGGCTTTAAATATGAAAAGCTGGCAAGAGTTGATGATGATGATACTGGCTGTCGCTCAGCCCAGATTTCAAACAAACCATCTAGACACCAGGCAGGAAGCATATTGTTCCATTGTTGTCTTAGTTTAGTCCATCCATTTGCCTTTAGATGAGGAGAAGCAAATTATTTTGCCATAGTTATATTTACTTTATGGGAAAACAGTGGTGGGATTTGACATCGGCAACATGGCTCTCTGCCTAGGGCGTCATGATCTGGGGAGCACGACGAGGCAAAAACAAGCCAAACAATTTAAATAAATAAAAATAGGGGAAAACGAATTCAGAAGTGCTGTCATTTGCATTTTAAAAAGTTTTTTATTACTTTTTTGCATGTCCAATTTCGGGGAAATGGGGAATGCACCTGTGGCATGCACAAAGTGAGCACTGTAAGAAAACGTTCCGTACCTCATCAAAGGCAAATAACTCCAAAGTTGGTGTCTGATTTGTAGTGTAGGATCCTAACTAAAAGGTCTCTTTCTGTAATTGTTTCTTTAAATATATATTTAGGACTGGATTTGTTCATTCCTGTTTCAATATGAATAGTTATTATCATCAGAGCACAGCTTTTCAAAAACCGATATTCTGTCACAAGAAGAAAACAGCATTGAGTTGTTAAATCAGGACTTTTTCCCTCAGTGACAGTTGTTTTAAAACAGTGTTTCAACCTTTTAAACCTCTTACATATTTGTCAAGATCAGTGCTTTTTATTATTAGTCTTTTTGAAAGCATTGCTTTAAAAGTTGCTTCATTGGTTTGTTTGCTTTCCATCGAACATCTAAGGGAAGTGGATGAATATCTGATTGAGTGTAGAAGTGACAGAATTTGGGACCGTTCATCATTAGATGCGACAGAGATGTGTTGTTTATTTTTGCCTTACAAGGAGCAGAAATTAATGTGTCTCTGAAAGCTGTGGACAGAGTTACACTGATCCCAGAGCGAGGAGGAAGAGGTGGTGCCAGTGAGAGACGGGGGAGTGGGCAGGGTGAGAGGTAGGTGGTGTGTTTAATGTTCAGCTCATGGGCAAGTGGGACATCGTTAAAAAAAATAAAATAAAATAAATCAAAACTGGAGAGGGAAGAAGTGGCTAGGCTGGAGCTTTAAGGACAAAGAGTGAATGTGCAGGTGAGAAGGTAGGAAGTGTAGAGACACCTTAACATCACCTTCACCCTTCAAACAAATACTGCTTTCCTGCCTACCCGGGTGGCCGTCTCAGAGACACTGCTGACCACAGTAAACATTTCTTCCCCCAGTGGCCAACATCACTCCTCTCCTGTCCATACAATGTGCAAATGTAGCATGTATGGCTCTAAGAAAAATTTTGCTACTACTGCTGATAACTTTATGAATGTTCCACATATTACCAAAAAGCGTGTTCTTAAGAAATAATAATAATAATAATAATAAAAAACAAGTAAATAAATGCTCTGTTTAATTCCACTCTTGGACCAGAGCTTCAATTAGTTTTGTTCTGGTGCAGATGGAGGTTGCTACTGAACTCGGTCCAGTAAAAAGGAGTTGTACCTCCCCACTGTCGCCACATGCTCACTCAAGGAAAAATTGCTGCAAAGTCTATAGCTTAATACAATTGTGTCCCGTGCAACTGGCATTTTATGATCAACTGACTTTGACTGAACAGCACCATTATTAAAATTGAATGCATATGAAAGGGGACCTGTTTGTCTTGTATGGTAGCGTGAGACAAAATTTGCCATAAAGTGGCCTTGAATAAATAAGATGAATCTAATTAACTGAATCTGAATTTCACAAAATAATTTAATTTGAATGATTTATAGTGATTTGTTTATATATCTGGACATCAATTTAGACTGTTTGTTTTGAAAAGTGTTTATAACTGAGGCTTGTTGTCTTGTAGTGTATAAAAAAAAACTATATTCAGTTGAATTAAACAATATATTTTTATGAGTCAAACTCTTTGCTCACTGGAGCAAGGAGTTTGCTCCAGTGAGCAAACTTCTAAAAACTGTTCTAAAAACCAATAGTTCTAAAAACTATTCATGTTTTTTAGAACTATTGCTAGTTTATAACACATGTTAGAAACCAGTAAACAGAAAATGAGACTCCCCACAGTTTTTGAACTGAGTTACATAGGTCATAATGTGAAATAATTTATTTAATCTCACACATAAAAAAAAATAAAATAAAAATCCTGGATGAGGATTTTTCTTTATTTTTACTTTTGTGTGTGTGAAGGAACATCTTTTCTGTAGCTTTAAATCCCTGTAACTAATTTAGCTGTGCAGCACGCCGTGGCGTTATAATGTTTTCAAAAGCTGACAGAAAAGTGGGCCTCTTGTCTAAATGACATTTTAAGTAAGGAACAGATCACTTCCATCTGAGTATAAAGCGCTCCACAATATCCATTACTGGTCCTTGGTCCAGTGGCAGCCTTATAGCCATGTCTGAACTTCAAGCACTGTAAAGAGTCTTATAACACAAAATGTTTGTTAAATAGCCGATAGAAAAGCTATAATCTTTTAATGTTGGCTTTTATGGCTTCACCACGCTCTGCCGTTCTTGTGGATATTGTAATATTGCATTTTTACTGGTTATTCATCTGTTAATGTTCCACTTACTAAGTTTTATTCTCTCTCTTATACATTTTTTTAGTATCCCCGGACTCTGTTAAACACACAAAGAAAGTTTCATGTACATGCAGCTTTTCTGACTGCTCGGTTCTGCAGCATGATGGGAAAAAAAAGCAAAAAAACTGGTGTTAGATTAAAGTTAAAAGACTGATAATTGTGTAACATTTTACGTATGTCTGTGAGAGCTAAATTAACTAAATCAACCACACACACATACAAAAAAAATAAATTCATTGAGTATGGCTAAGATCGTTACATGATAATAAAGGACAAACACATTTTTATCGTTTTGAATTCAACAGTGAAGGTGCAGCTGTATGCAAACTAAAGTCTTATTTTTTTACTCATTACAGGCGAGATTTGCTGTTCCTTTTAATTCAGGAGCGCTGTGTGTTTCTTTGATTTCTATTTTTTTTCTTCTTTTTTTTTCCCTACTTGCTCCTTTATCAGTCCGTAGCTCATTGGAGCAGGGTTGCTTCCTCTTTTTGTTGTCGCCTAAACCGTTTAGTTTTGGATGATCGGTCAAAGATTCTGACAACCAGCGGGGAGAAACGCGCACTCCCGGCCGGGGAGGGAGCGCGGGAGGCCGGGCAGATCTACTGGGCTGCGTCGGGGGGAGACGCACCATTAGACAAGAGAGAGCCATGCCTCACAGCGCGGGTCGATCAGGTAAGGATCTCTGCCTCTCTGCCTCACACTAATGTAAGCATTTGTTTTCAGGTATCAGACATCCTGTTTATAATCTGTCTGGACATTCAAATGTAAGGATTTTTTAATTTTATTTTATTGGGAAAATAAAACATCATATTTATAATTGATTGCCTTTTTTTTCTTTTATTGAAATCATGTCAATGCTTAAGGTAAGACAAATTATTATTATTATTATTATTATTATTATTATTAGTAGTAGTAGTAGTAGTAGTAGTAGTAGTAGTAATCTGTGTGTCTTCCGAGTTTATTTGTTTGTGACTTGAATGAATGAATGAATGAATGAATGAATGAATGAATGAATGAATGAATGAATGAATGAATGAATGAATGAATGAATAGATCAGTACCTAATTCACCTCTCAATTGTGGGGTTTAAGCTGGGAAAGATCAATGGGAAAACAGTTGTAATGATCTAATTAATTATGGCAAAATTAAAAGCAAGTACAAAATCAATCTGGGATGGTGTCGAGAATGGAGTCAAATTGATATCCATCTGCTCCCGTTATAGAGCGCATGAATAGGCAATCTGAGGACGCAGCTGATATCCTGCAGTGTGGCAGAGCCTACCCATATGGCTCCGGGTGTGTCAGGAGACTCCAAATCATTGTGGGATGCTGCGAGGGACCCCTGATATGATGCTGATGTTTTAACTAATAAGTGGAGAGAGAGGGGATGGGGGGACATAGACTGGAATATTGTGATTTTCTTGACTTTTCGTCGTTACTGATTGCAAGTTTACTCGACTACTTCAAAGTTCAGTGTTGGATTTTTGTCAAATAAGCTAAAAATAATCTTGTGAAAAAAAACATATGTATGACAGTATTCTGATACAAGATGTGTCAGTGGGATTTAAGATGTGTTTAGTTTTAAAAATTTAACTGTGCAATAAATAATAATATATTTTTTTTAAAAAGTTTACAAACGCAGCCGTTGTTCAGGCCAAATTGCATGCATATCAAAATGTAAATACTTAATAAATTATCATTAATCCTATAAAAAGTAGATGGTTGGGGATTCGTGTATGGATTAAGCTGACAACTAGTAAACCTTATCGATCGTTGCTCCGCGCGTGCGTCACAGGCCATATGTTTTTAAAACGGAAGTAAAAGATTTGTTTGCTCCTCCATGGAAATTCATCATCCTCCCCTTCCTCTACATCTTTCAGCTTCATTTTCCCCCCCCCCTCATCAGTGCTTTCATTATTTTCTAGATCGTCTCCAGTGGATGCATTTTTCACAACATTAAAGTCATTATTAATTTTGGAAATTTGTGTAACTATTTAAAGTGTCTGAAGCATTTAAAGTCACTGTTCCGGAGATTTTTAATGTACAAAAATCGAAAAGACTGATCCCACAAGGCCCCTCAGTGGCCCGGATTTCTTTTCTTTATTTTTTTTTTTCTTTTAGGAGGGGTGGGGGTGGGGGGATGAAGTCAGGACTAACAGCTTCTTAATCATCGCGCCGTTTGTTTTGCTGTAGCGCCGTGACACGGGAACGTCATTGTAGCAGTGCGGAGAGGTATACGGGGGGCAAATAGGGCTGTTGTGGGCGAAATAGCAGCAGCTTTAGGGCAAAAGTGCACTCACGTGTGAAATTACAGCCGATGGTGCTACATATTGTACCAGAAGCTCCTTTCCACCCCCTTTCAAAAAAAGAAAAAAAAAATGCAGAAACAACAAGAGGAATCGTTCTTAAACTTGTCCAGAGGGGTACGTGGACGCAATGAGCAGCCATTAGTCCAATAAAGCTCTAAATAACAACTAAAGTTTGTTCGGGTGATGGTTTTACTCCAACATCTTTGAAATGTTACTGCATGGATTCGGATTGGGGAAAATTGCTTGCGTACACTACAAAAATGAATTTTGGAGCGCATCAAATATAAACCAATAAAATTATTTGTATAGAAATCAAGCATGTTGGTTTTGTAAATGCAGCTTAATTTATGGCAACAATGAAAATGTTATTTTGATAACTTCTATCTTAACATTTTGAACATAATTTGTTCAATTAATTTGTGTTTTTTTATTTATGGTGTGCAGGATCAAAAAGAGAATAAAGTGTCTTTCTTTTTTATTTGGCATGTATCGTGAATGAATATATCAGCTCAATAAAAGCTATGATCATCAAACCTGAAAAGATCTTCAGAGAGTTTTGAACGGGTGGCTCAATGTATTTTCTTCTCTTTTTTTTTTTTATTATGGTGGATTTTTAATAAAAATACATACTACATTTGCACTGTTAAGTATGACA
>NW_006799951.1:36822-47932 GCF_000485575.1 Poecilia formosa
GTTTTCATGAGTAGTTTAAGCTTTATTTGGAGCCTTTTTGTTTGTTTTTTTTTTGCCTCTCTTCCTAAGACACTAGAGTGTCCGCTGCCCAGCCTGGCCATGTTGTGGTTTTAACAAGGCAATGGGCCATGCAGGCCCCACACTGGGATTCTGAGCAGAGGCTTTGCCCTCACATGCATTCAGTTGGGCCCACTTTACCAACACTATTGATTGCAGGTGATGTCCTGGACTCTGTCCAGCTGACCTCGAAGGGGAGTCAGATACATCATTGTCCGCAGAGGAACCTGTGGGACCTTACAGAAACAGCACATGTGCTAAGCAGTCCCACCCTGTCCAGCCAATGCACCTGTCAGTGCTGTGGAAATGCTCTGTGGCTACTTAACACAACTCTCTGATTCCAGACAAAAGATGCTGTGCAGAAGAAAAGAAAAAAAAAAAAACATGTTTCAGCTGTTGGGTTGCCGTAGCGATCGCCCATGCATCACATATTTCTAAAACCACTTCACCTTTTCCTTTTGCCTGCTAATTGCAAATCTTCATGCACAATACTGTCAACATTGGGCCTAATTTGTGCTCTGCGCCTCTTTGTTTCTTACACACCTCATAGCAGTTGATGGATATCCAATGAGACGCAGAGTCCCAGCCAAAGGGAGCAGCTCTGCAGCTTGTGACATATCACTGTGACTGGGGGGGAAGTACTCCTTAAATTAATTAACATCGGACCTCTTGTAGCTGTTCACTTCTGTAAACAAACATTTTAATATGCGGTGATTAATTAAATCTGCCAAGCTCCTCTGCCCCTCCCATAGATCTTCCTTCACTCTTATTTTTGCCTTCTTGTTAAAGAGTTTATTATACTGCATATTGTGCGGGACTCACGGCTTTGTCCAGCAGCTCTGCTTCCAATTACAATCTTCAAAATGGCCATGTGCGTCCTGATGAGTGATACCATCGTTCCACTCTTTGCATCAAGAATTAGCAGCTCAGATGGTTAGAAGCTACAGCATTTTCCAAATGTGTGCATACCTCTTGACATTTTTTACAACTTTTTCCTTTACTGAAGAGAACAAAGACAACAGTTATTGTTTTTTTTAATTATTATTATTATTATTTTTAAAATGTTATTTCCACAAGTGGACTTTATTCATTTGTAGCTTGTCAGAAAGACACGCACAGAGAGAAGGCAAGGAGGCCTGATCAAATGACAACAAAACTGAACTTCTGGCCTATTTGCAAAAAACTAACAGTAACACTTTATTGGAAGGGGGGTGAATAAGACTGACATAACACTGTCATAAACACCTGTCGTGAACATGAATAAGCCTTCATGAATATTTATGACTGTTGTAATAAAGCGTCATTCGGTAAATTATGACACTTTTAATACGAAGTTGACATGATTCAAAATGTCGTTATGACAACTATTCATGAAGGCTTATTCATGTTCATGACAGATGTTATGTTATGTTTATGAAAGTGTCATTACAGTCCTATTCACCCCCCTTCAAATAAAGTGTTACCAAACTAACACTGCACATGCCTTTAACACACCATCGTGACACTGAAACATGGTGTGCTTTGAGGGGAACGTGGATGGAGTGAAGAGAAGTCCTGGGAGAAGACGTTTGTGAGACAGCAAAACACTTGAGTGTAGGAGTGTAACTTGCTGTTACAATTGCATGTTTTAGATCAAATCATATTTATGTGTAACAGCGACATATTTCCAATTTGTTTCCTGTTACAGTTATTTACTACTTTGTGTTGGTTTATCACATAGAATCAAAATATGCAAAATGTTGTGGTTGTGATGTAAAAAAACAAAAAAACAAAATGTAAAGGTATCAAAAGGTAATCCAGATCTTTCTAGATTGTTGCACTATATCATCCTTATCCTACTTAATGGTTTCTGGATTCTGACTGTGAGAGAAATAAAATCTCCCAAAGCTTTTTCGGGCTTCTGAGCAATAAAGAATATTTGGTTAAACAAACAGTCATACTTTTGAGCTTTTCACCTTTCAGTATGATATAGTTGTCCACTAGTGAACAGGGATCAAGATGTTTTCATGACTTGATCTCTTTATGTTCTTGCCACATATAATCAGGATTTTATAGCTCCAACTTGTTTAAAATATCTCAAGCCATTATAAATGCATGTGTTTTTCAAAAAAGATAAACAAAAACGAGGGTAATAGAAGTTAATTGAGCTGGATCTGTGAGTCGGCCAAGAAAATCCTGACAAATATTTATGGATGAAGATTTATTTTTTTTAAGTCAAAATAAATAAATTCAGGCACTTAATAAATCCCTCAAATTATCTACAGTGGGTAGTTTTGGATTTATCACATCTGAAAAAAAAAAAAAAAGATGAATAAATGAATGAAAACGCTGTGCGACTTTATGGAAATCCACATCGGCAGGGAGCGGATGCAGACTCAAGGGGCATCACTGCACAGGTAAGCTGCTTTTGGAGGGTTCATGTAAATCCTAAAGTCCAAAAAGTCAATTACTGGGGCATCTCAAGCGTGTGTTACTGAAAGACTCTGATGTTTTATTGAAGAGAGGCTTTAATTCATCGGGCTTCTCGGCTCCCTTTCATGCAGCATAGAGAGGGAGAGCATGGTACCTCCTTCAGATGGCCAGTGTCATATATCACACACGCATACACACACAGAGACAGAAAGAAAGAAAGGGCGAGCGATGGGAGAACACACACTAATGCCCAAAAACAACTCTCAGGTGGTCTGCTTCACTCCACTGACCAGACCATTACCCCTTACGCACACACGCACACACACACACACACACACACACACACACACACACAAAGCTCTCTCATTGTAGACCACACAGACTAAACAAGAAATTCATGCAGCCTATTTTAAATTATTGACTTTTTTTTTTTTTTTAAAGTCAAAGATAATCCTTGAAATCGGACCAAGCTGCTTTATCGGCACGCTGAAAACCATTTTGTTCTTGGTGCACCTAATTCTCACTAGAATATTCATAAACAAATGCAAACCGATGTAGAGTGAGCGCTCAGTCTGACTCTAATGTCTCCACAGCTGGAATTAAGGCTCATGGTGGTATTGCCCAGAGTGAGGCAGGCAGACAGCTTATTTTTCCACCGTGATTAGCCAAACTGTGCCGCTCATATACAAATGGAAATGGGATGTGCATGAGTGTGCCTCGTCTTCTCATCCTCTCTCTCCCATCTGTCAAGACAATAGATTTTAATCTTTAATCCATGAGCAGTCATTGGATGCTGGAGAATCACAAATTACAGATGTTTTTTTTTTCTCCCCTTCTCTCTCTCTCTCTCTCTCTATCTTTCTCTCTGTCTCTCTCTCTCTCTTTGTGCTTCTTCTTTTTCTCCTCCTCCCTCTTTCTTTTGCTGCTCCTGCCCCTTTGTCTGTCTATCTGTCTGTCTGCCAGTTCAGGCCCCCTTCAGCTATTCTTGCTATCAGGATGTTAACACACAAAGGTGTTGCCACAAACAACTAAACACCAAGCAGAGACAGTGACAGAGCGAGAGAGCAAGAGAAAAACAGAGAAAAAGACACACACACACACACACACACACACACACACACACACACGCACACATGCACACGCACACACATTTTAAACACTCGTTCTGTGCCATCATGGTGCCATATGACACTGTCATCATTTGGTAATTAAACCCTTGCTGGCTTTAAATATGAAAAGCTGGCAAGAGTTGATGATGATGATACTGGCTGTCTCTCAGCCCAGATTTCAAACAAACCATCTAGACACCAGGCAGGAAGCATATTGTTCCATTGTTGTCTTAGTTTAGTCCATCCATTTGCCTTTAGATGAGGAGAAGCAAATTATTTTGCCATAGTTATATTTACTTTATGGGAAAACAGTGGTGGGATTCGACATCGGCAACATGGCTCTCTGCCTAGGGCGTCATGATCTGGGGAGCACGACGAGGCAAAAACAAGCCAAACAATTTAAATAAATAAAAATAGGGGAAAACGAATTCAGAAGTGCTGTCATTTGCATTTTAAAAAGTTTTTTATTACTTTTTTGCATGTCCAATTTCGGGGAAATGGGGAATGCACCTGTGGCATGCACAAAGTGAGCACTGTAAGAAAATGTTCTGTACCTCATCAAAGGCAAATAACTCCAAAGTTGGTGTCTGATTTGTAGTGTAGGATCCTAACTAAAAGGTCTCTTTCTGTAATTGTTTCTTTAAATATATATTTAGGACTGGATTTGTTCATTCCTGTTTCAATATGAATAGTTATTATCATCAGAGCACAGCTTTTCAAAAACCGATATTCTGTCACAAGAAGAAAACAGCATTGAGTTGTTAAATCAGGACTTTTTCCCTCAGTGACAGTTGTTTTAAAACAGTGTTTCAACCTTTTAAACCTCTTACATATTTGTCAAGATCAGTGCTTTTTATTATTAGTCTTTTTGAAAGCATTGCTTTAAAAGTTGCTTCATTGGTTTGTTTGCTTTCCATCAAACATCTAAGGGAAGTGGATGAATATCTGATTGAGTGTAGAAGTGACAGAATTTGGGACCGTTCATCATTAGATGCGACAGAGATGTGTTGTTTATTTTTGCCTTACAAGGAGCAGAAATTAATGTGTCTCTGAAAGCTGTGGACAGAGTTACACTGATCCCAGAGCGAGGAGGAAGAGGTGGTGCCAGTGAGAGACGGGGGAGTGGGCAGGGTGAGAGGTAGGTGGTGTGTTTAATGTTCAGCTCATGGGCAAGTGGGACATCGTTAAAAAAAATAAAATAAAATAAATCAAAACTGGAGAGGGAAGAAGTGGCTAGGCTGGAGCTTTAAGGACAAAGAGTGAATGTGCAGGTGAGAAGGTAGGAAGTGTAGAGACACCTTAACATCACCTTCACCCTTCAAACAAATACTGCTTTCCTGCCTACCCGGGTGGCCGTCTCAGAGACACTGCTGACCACAGTAAACATTTCTTCCCCCAGTGGCCAACATCACTCCTCTCCTGTCCATACAATGTGCAAATGTAGCATGTATGGCTCTAAGAAAAATTTTGCTACTACTGCTGATAACTTTATGAATGTTCCACATATTACCAAAAAGCGTATTCTTAAGAAATAAAAAAAATAATAATAATAAAAAACAAGTAAATAAATGCTCTGTTTAATTCCACTCTTGGACCAGAGCTTCAATTAGTTTTGTTCTGGTGCAGATGGAGGTTGCTACTGAACTCGGTCCAGTAAAAAGGAGTTGTACCTCCCCACTGTCGCCACATGCTCACTCAAGGAAAAATTGCTGCAAAGTCTATAGCTTAATACAATTGTGTCCCGTGCAACTGGCATTTTATGATCAACTGACTTTGACTGAACAGCACCATTATTAAAATTGAATGCATATGAAAGGGGACCTGTTTGTCTTGTATGGTAGCGTGAGACAAAATTTGCCATAAAGTGGCCTTGAATAAATAAGATGAATCTAATTAACTGAATCTGAATTTCACAAAATAATTTAATTTGAATGATTTATAGTGATTTGTTTATATATCTGGACATCAATTTAGACTGTTTGTTTTGAAAAGTGTTTATAACTGAGGCTTGTTGTCTTGTAGTGTATAAAAAAAAACTATATTCAGTTGAATTAAACAATATATTTTTATGAGTCAAACTCTTTGCTCACTGGAGCAAGGAGTTTGCTCCAGTGAGCAAACTTCTAAAAACTGTTCTAAAAACCAATAGTTCTAAAAACTATTCATGTTTTTTAGAACTATTGCTAGTTTATAACACATGTTAGAAACCAGTAAACAGAAAATGAGACTCCCCACAGTTTTTGAACTGAGTTACATAGGTCATAATGTGAAATAATTTATTTAATCTCACACATAAAAAAAAATAAAATAAAAATCCTGGATGAGGATTTTTCTTTATTTTTACTTTTGTGTGTGTGAAGGAACATCTTTTCTGTAGCTTTAAATCCCTGTAACTAATTTAGCTGTGCAGCACGCCGTGGCGTTATAATGTTTTCAAAAGCTGACAGAAAAGTGGGCCTCTTGTCTAAATGACATTTTAAGTAAGGAACAGATCACTTCCATCTGAGTATAAAGCGCTCCACAATATCCATTACTGGTCCTTGGTCCAGTGGCAGCCTTATAGCCATGTCTGAACTTCAAGCACTGTAAAGAGTCTTATAACACAAAATGTTTGTTAAATAGCCGATAGAAAAGCTATAATCTTTTAATGTTGGCTTTTATGGCTTCACCACGCTCTGCCGTTCTTGTGGATATTGTAATATTGCATTTTTACTGGTTATTCATCTGTTAATGTTCCACTTACTAAGTTTTATTCTCTCTCTTATACATTTTTTTAGTATCCCCGGACTCTGTTAAACACACAAAGAAAGTTTCATGTACATGCAGCTTTTCTGACTGCTCGGTTCTGCAGCATGATGGGAAAAAAAAGCAAAAAAACTGGTGTTAGATTAAAGTTAAAAGACTGATAATTGTGTAACATTTTACGTATGTCTGTGAGAGCTAAATTAACTAAATCAACCACACACACATACAAAAAAAATAAATTCATTGAGTATGGCTAAGATCGTTACATGATAATAAAGGACAAACACATTTTTATCGTTTTGAATTCAACAGTGAAGGTGCAGCTGTATGCAAACTAAAGTCTTATTTTTTTACTCATTACAGGCGAGATTTGCTGTTCCTTTTAATTCAGGAGCGCTGTGTGTTTCTTTGATTTCTATTTTTTTTCTTCTTTTTTTTTCCCTACTTGCTCCTTTATCAGTCCGTAGCTCATTGGAGCAGGGTTGCTTCCTCTTTTTGTTGTCGCCTAAACCGTTTAGTTTTGGATGATCGGTCAAAGATTCTGACAACCAGCGGGGAGAAACGCGCACTCCCGGCCGGGGAGGGAGCGCGGGAGGCCGGGCAGATCTACTGGGCTGCGTCGGGGGGAGACGCACCATTAGACAAGAGAGAGCCATGCCTCACAGCGCGGGTCGATCAGGTAAGGATCTCTGCCTCTCTGCCTCACACTAATGTAAGCATTTGTTTTCAGGTATCAGACATCCTGTTTATAATCTGTCTGGACATTCAAATGTAAGGATTTTTTAATTTTATTTTATTGGGAAAATAAAACATCATATTTATAATTGATTGCCTTTTTTTTCTTTTATTGAAATCATGTCAATGCTTAAGGTAAGACAAATTATTATTATTATTATTATTATTATTATTATTAGTAGTAGTAGTAGTAGTAGTAGTAGTAGTAGTAATCTGTGTGTCTTCCGAGTTTATTTGTTTGTGACTTGAATGAATGAATGAATGAATGAATGAATGAATGAATGAATGAATGAATGAATGAATGAATGAATGAATGAATGAATAGATCAGTACCTAATTCACCTCTCAATTGTGGGGTTTAAGCTGGGAAAGATCAATGGGAAAACAGTTGTAATGATCTAATTAATTATGGCAAAATTAAAAGCAAGTACAAAATCAATCTGGGATGGTGTCGAGAATGGAGTCAAATTGATATCCATCTGCTCCCGTTATAGAGCGCATGAATAGGCAATCTGAGGACGCAGCTGATATCCTGCAGTGTGGCAGAGCCTACCCATATGGCTCCGGGTGTGTCAGGAGACTCCAAATCATTGTGGGATGCTGCGAGGGACTCCTGATATGATGCTGATGTTTTAACTAATAAGTGGAGAGAGAGGGGATGGGGGGACATAGACTGGAATATTGTGATTTTCTTGACTTTTCGTCGTTACTGATTGCAAGTTTACTCGACTATTTCAAAGTTCAGTGTTGGATTTTTGTCAAATAAATTAAAAAAATAATCTTGTGGAAAAAAACATATGTATGACAGTATTCTGATACAAGATGTGTCAGTGGGATTTAAGATGTGTTTAGTTTCAAAAATTTAACTGTGCAATAAATAATAATATATTTTTTTTAAAAAGTTTACAAACGCAGCCGTTGTTCAGGCCAAATTGCATGCATATCAAAATGTAAATACTTAATAAATTATCATTAATCCTATAAAAAGTAGATGGTTGGGGATTCGTGTATGGGTTAAGCTGACAACTAGTAAACCTTATCGATCGTTGCTCCGCGCGTGCGTCACAGGCCATATGTTTTTAAAACGGAAGTAAAAGATTTGTTTGCTCCTCCATGGAAATTCATCATCCTCCCCTTCCTCTACATCTTTCAGCTTCATTTTTTCCCCCCCTCATCAGTGCTTTCATTATTTTCTAGATCGTCTCCAGTGGATGCATTTTTCACAACATTAAAGTCATTATTAATTTTGGAAATTTGTGTAACTATTTAAAGTGTCTGAAGCATTTAAAGTCACTGTACCGGAGATTTTTAATGCACAAAAATCGAAAAGACTGATCCCACAAGGCCCCTCAGTGGCCCGGATTTCTTTTCTTTATTTTTTTTTTTCTTTTAGGAGGGGTGGGGGTGGGGGGATGAAGTCAGGACTAACAGCTTCTTAATCATCGCGCCGTTTGTTTTGCTGTAGCGCCGTGACACGGGAACGTCATTGTAGCAGTGCGGAGAGGTATACGGGGGGCAAATAGGGCTGTTGTGGGCGAAATAGCAGCAGCTTTAGGGCAAAAGTGCACTCACGTGTGAAATTACAGCCGATGGTGCTACATATTGTACCAGAAGCTCCTTTCCACCCCCTTTCAAAAAAAGAAAAAAAAAATGCAGAAACAACAAGAGGAATCGTTCTTAAACTTGTCCAGAGGGGTACGTGGACGCAATGAGCAGCCATTAGTCCAATAAAGCTCTAAATAACAACTAAAGTTTGTTCGGGTGATGGTTTTACTCCAACATCTTTGAAATGTTACTGCATGGATTCGGATTGGGGAAAATTGCTTGCGTACACTACAAAAATGAATTTTGGAGCGCATCAAATATAAACCAATAAAATTATTTGTATAGAAATCAAGCATGTTGGTTTTGTAAATGCAGCTTAATTTATGGCAACAATGAAAATGTTATTTTGATAACTTCTATCTTAACATTTTGAACATAATTTGTTCAATTAATTTGTGTTTTTTTATTTATGGTGTGCAGGATGAAAAAGAGAATAAAGTGTCTTTCTTTTTTATTTGGCATGTATCGTGAATGAATATATCAGCTCAATAAAAGCTATGATCATCAAACCTGAAAAGATCTTCAGAGAGTTTTGAACGGGTGGCTCAATGTATTTTCTTCCTTTTTTTATTATGGTGGATTTTTAAAAAAAATACATACTACATTTGCACTGTTAAGTATGACACATGGTGGAAATAAAAAACAGACCTATCAATATGTTAATTTAATCTGTTCAGAAAGTTACTGCGTTGGAATCCATAAACTCATTTCCAATAAAATGTGGCTAAACTTAAAAGTCTTTATTATGACAACACAGTTCTTACAGTGATGAAGCAAACCGATTGGATTTGTTGGTAATGAAACAATTTGTAGATATTTAAGTGGCTAGATTTCTTATCATCATTTTTTTATAGAACTGATGTAGATGTAACTCCTGGTAGTACTAAAATAAATTAAATTCCAACAAATGTTGAAAATGTACTTACTTGGCCAAATCAATTGAATTGGGGCCAATTGTTTTTATTATTATTTTATTGTTCAATTAATTTAGTTGAGCTTAAAGTGTAAAGATTTGTGTGTGTATTAAGATACATGATACACATACAGTATCAATTATATTTTATTAATCAAATGGAAGTTCAAACCATATATTAGTTTTTAAGGATGTATTAAAGATATTACTGAAATAATAATACATTATAAATATATCACAATAAGCTGCCATATAAACTTTGTCCTTGGAAACCACAGCCAGGACAGATATATGTTTATTCATAATGACCACTTTAGGGTTAAACACCTCAGCTTACTAGCCTATTTGACTTCAGTGTTAGCTCTGTCATTGAACTTGTTTCATCAGGAAGCAAAATTCACTTTTTGCTGCAGCAGAAAGACTTCCTCAAACACGAATATAATGGCAGTTTGTAACTTATAAAAAGTTGATATATTTATGATTAATACAACCCGATTAACCAAATCAGTTTTGCTGTGGTCTGTTGGGTACTGCACACAATAGTTGAGCAAATCTGCAAATCAATTAAAATGCAATCAAAATGTTTCGACATGTCTAAAAATAAATAAATAAATAAAGCTAATGGTGTTGGATTTTGACTTATCATTGGACATTACATTTACAAATTAACACAGTTCAGAATTTAATAATCAATAATTAACACCCACCAAAATATTTTTTTAGTGTAAAGATGAACTTCTTAACCCTACAAAGAAAGTGACACATTTGGCTGTGGTTGTCAGGGACAAGAGTTACATACTGCCTTGTTAGATCAGATTTAAAATGTCTATTACTGTCATTAACATTTTATCAATGGGCTGGTCCAAAAACTTGTTCTTAATCTTTCTCATTTTTTTATTTTATCTTGTAGGAAAAAAAATTACTAAACATTAGTCAGGGATCATTTTAGTTAGTTTCTAAGCACAGTTGAAAATATTGTCTTTTTAACTTAATTATTCAAGACTAAATTGGCTGTTGAAGGTGCATCCTTTCAATTCAGAAACACTGAAATCAATCTAAATAAATAACATCCTCGCAAATCGTTATATCAGTTTCATTGGTTAAATTCTAACAGTGTTTTATTAGTGCAGACGTGCAGAAGTTACTCCTGTCACCACGTTCTTCATTTATGAGCGCTCCCAGTGTTTTCTCTTCATTTACTATTGACTTCCGGGGGAGATTAGGAGCGCATAATTCACTGTAGTCTCAGCATCAACCTTTGACCCGTCCGGCCTCAGCAGCCCATGCCCGTACACCGGCATGCATGCATGCATGCTTCAGCACAGCGGGGCGGTCTATCCTACTGTATGAGCGCCATCTACAGAGCAGAACCAGGCACAGGCAACTGGCAGATGATGATGATGATGATGATGATGGTAATGATGATGATGACGGCCTACTGACTGACTCTCTCTTACCTTCTCCTCTGAACACATTCAGTCAAATAACAGAAGCAGCTTATATGCAAATAATATATATAATTTAACTTGGTGAA
>NW_006799951.1:48010-55973 GCF_000485575.1 Poecilia formosa
AATTTAGATGAACAAGTTAGGCAATGAATCCACGATGCATACATGTAAAAAAAAAAAGAGAAGTAGCTTTGTAGTTTTTTTTTTGTTTGTTTTTTTTTAAGTCCCATGTCAAAAGTCTTACAACCAGGCATCCCCGAGTGTTTCTTTTCGTGAGCCTCCGTGTAAACATCGGAATAGAACACGTCCTGATAGCGCTTTGCCTCTCCTCTACCCCCGTGCCTTTAATTTCCTTGATTCTTCACCCCAAAGTCTCATCATTTCCCATTCCGTCTCCCTCCCATTCCGGGCTGTCGGATGCAGGGACCTCCTCATTTGAGCTGCAGGTTTTTTACGTGGGCGAATCACAAAGTGTTGGAATCTATTGCCTTTGTCTGACAAGTCATCCATCTCTATGCAAGGGGATCTGCGGGATGGAGGTAGGCTAGGAGGAGAGGAGGGGGTGTGAGTGGGGGTGGCGGTTGGTGGGGGCGGGGGGGGGGGATTGATGGTGGGGTGCGATCTGTGGGACTGCGGCTTTTAGAAACAGACACAAGAGGAGAGGGGCTTCATTCTCAGTCCAAAGCTTCGCTCAGGCACAGCCCCGTTTCGGAGGTTGAGGGTGGACGCGCTGCTCTGTCTCCGCCATGTCCATGTTGTTGTTGTCATCTCCGCCCCTTATCTGACTGAAGCGCAGAGCCCCGCCAGTCCAGCACGCTGTCAGAGGAGAGAGGGGGATTTTCTCTTTTTTTTTTCTCCTTTCCTTCTTCTTCTTCTGAGTGGAGGCTCAGAGCTATATACCGGCTTGTTTGGTTTTTCCTCACGATGTCCTCCAAACACGCAGAGTGACACGAGTTTTTAAGCCAAATGTTGCTGCAGCCGGCGCGCTCTGCACACGCGTGGGTCATGCGCTGCACCTGACAGACTTTCTTCCATACTTTTTTTTGTTTGTTTGTTTTTGTTTGTTTGTTTGTAAAAGGAGAACTTAACAAGAAGAAGAAGAAGTTGAAGAACACCCGCGGACTCCTTCCAACACGGACTGTTAACACCAAAACAAATTTATATTTCTTTTTTTATTCGTTTAAAGCTGCACCACAAAGGCGAAACGGCGACCTCAGTCGATTACCTTTCTTTCCTTTGCTATCCCATGGATATTCACTGCAAAGCAGACCCCTTCTCGGCGATGCACCGTGAGTATGCTGAATTAGTTTATAGAGCGAAACATCTCTGTGATGTGGCTTTCATTCCGACTCAGATTAGATTATCTGCGGCATTTAGCCGATTTACATCAATTGAAAAAAGGTGCCCATTTATATTAAACCGATTATGGCTCCAAATATATTAGTAAACTTATTTTAGAGTTTAGAAGCGCACAAGTAAAATAAATAAATAAATAAATAAAACACAAACAAAACAAACAAACAAACAAAACAATAGATTCTGCAAATTGCGTTTTTATTTTCTCTTCTAAAAAAAATATATAGGCTTATACGGTACATATATATATATTTTTTTTTTTAATTTTTTTTTTTTTTAATTTTGCATCATCAAACCGAGATTGAACAACTGAAATACATCAATCAGGTGGTCATCTTAAAACTGTAATAATTCCACAGAATTTTCGAGATTTGCCGAAATGTGGGGGTTTTGTTTCTATTTTATTTTATCAAGAGTTTTTTTTATTATCCTAAAATTAGCTAGGTTGTAAAGCTTCCCCGGTGAAGTGACGAATTATGAACACCTCGATTTAAATACAGAGCTTTTTTATTACCTGGGGCAATATCAGCCTCATTGTGAGCAAACGAGATCTCGCTGTGTGTAAATGCACGAAAACGTGTCCCATTATTCACCATTTGTCTCATTTTAAAATGTCAGTGAGCTCAAAGTAAAACTGAGCTGTCCCCTATATTATTATTTTTTTTTTCATTCTTTTCTTCTTCTTGTTTTTTTTTTTTTTTTTTTTTACTCCATATGATATGGGTAAAAGAAGACCCGGACTGGGACTAAATTATTAATCTGTTCTCATTCGCACAATCCGCGTTGGTAATATGAGTTATCAAAGCTTATTTTAATTATTTACAATAATTATAGCGAGGAAAATTAAACAGGTTGGAAATGTGATACGTGCGACATGTGTTAAGCTGCAGAGGGAGAGATGCTCATGGAAAATATTGCCTAATTTGCAAGAAGATATGTTTTTATTTTATTAATATGTGCATAATAAACATTGAAATGTCCAATTATTAGGGCAAGAGTTCCAGGAATTTCATTATAATAATTATTATTAGTAGTAGTAGTATTAGCAGTAGTATTAAATTGGTGATTAATTATTGTCAAAAAAAAAAGTGCGTTCTTTGAGTTTTTAGCATTAATAGAAACCTTTCACTTTTGAAACGGCCCCTGGATTCACAGCAGTGTGTGTCCTGTCTGCAGGTATGTAATGTTATGTCCCCCCTCGCGTTGCTGTTGTATCCCACGCAGGGCACGGCGGTGTGAACCAGCTCGGCGGGGTGTTTGTGAACGGCAGACCCCTCCCGGACGTGGTGCGGCAGCGGATAGTGGAGCTGGCCCACCAGGGCGTCCGGCCCTGCGACATCTCCCGACAGCTACGGGTCAGTCACGGCTGTGTCAGCAAAATCCTCGGCAGGTAAAAGAGAGGGGGGCCCATCATCGAGTGTGTGTACGTGAGTGAGTGCGTGCGTGCGTCTGTGTGTGTGTGTGTGTGTGTGTGTGTGTGTGAATGCGCGCGCGTGAGTGTGTCCAGCATCTTATTATAGTATTTAAATGCACATTCCCGCCCTGTCTCAGCTTCAGCCATCGCTGACGGAGGCAGATCTTTTCTTTCCTGCCTTTTTTTTTATTTTATTTTTTGTTGTTTTTCTCCAAATATTTGGCGGATTTTGCCACCTCGCATGAGAAAAACATAATGTCAAAAAAAAAAAAAAATAGCTGGAGACTTTCTTAAAAGTGAAGAGTAAACTTTAATAATTACGAAAAAAAAATTAGAATGTGTTAGAAATGAAATCGTATCACATAGCCTACATTTTATTCAGACATTTTTTTTACAGTTAATACTAGCAGGAAAACAACGCCTGCAAACATCTAAATCAGCTTCTTCTTAAGGGCACCAATAATTTTTTGACATATATTTTTTTCAGCTATCAGAAGGCATTTCAGAGGTATTTCATTCCACACACACTGAATGTTTGTCACCAACATTTACCAATAGGTCACGGTGGCATTTGGTGCATGCTGCTGATAGTGGTGAAAATTAGAAATTTAAAAGTGTGCTCTTAAAGCATTTGTTCTGTTCTGTCTGCCCCGCTCATATTTTATTTTTAATTACACTCCTTTTTTGCTCGCCTTCCAGCTGACACTCAATTAGCCCCCAAACGCTCCCAGGCCAATTAATAGATCCTATTTGTGGGTAATTGTTTGCAGTAAATGTGCATAACTGCAGAACTCGATGGAATAAGCGTTGATAACATGTTAAAAAGCCACCTTTCTTATTGAGCATAACATTTGAAGTTGAACGGAGGCGGGGATCCATTCAGGAAG
This sequence comes from Poecilia formosa, assembly GCF_000485575.1. Lineage (NCBI taxonomy): Eukaryota > Metazoa > Chordata > Actinopteri > Cyprinodontiformes > Poeciliidae > Poecilia > Poecilia formosa. The sequence continues at coordinate 51,545 of NW_006799951.1, forward strand.
GCTCACTCTGTCCCCATGCAGGTACTACGAGACCGGCAGTATTAAACCGGGAGTCATCGGGGGGTCCAAACCAAAGGTCGCAACGCCGAAAGTGGTGGATAAAATCGCGGAGTACAAGCGCCAGAATCCCACAATGTTTGCGTGGGAGATCAGAGACCGACTCCTGGCGGAGGGGGTCTGCGACAACGACACAGTACCCAGTGTTTCATCCATCAACAGGTAGGCGAAAAATTGTTGTTTCTTTTTAATTCATTAGAGGATTCGGTCGGTGACACAATTTACCCCAAAAGTGCGTGAATTCATCGTCAGTCAAATTTATGGTTTCTAATTTGGTGGGCACGTTTTAAAAGAAACAACGGACTTAAAAAAACAAACAAAACAACAACAACAACAACAAAGAAACAAACAAAAAAAGAAGAAGAAATACTATTAAAGACATATACTCTGACTGCACATATCTGGATGCCGAGCCCTGTTCGAGGGTGGTCTCACATGTGCAATTCAATCCCTCCAATGCGCGGCCCTCCACAACACGGAGGCAGCGTGGGGCCGCGAAGGATCACATCTGTCTCGATAAAAACCGATCGATACCTGCGTAACCAGATCCAGAGGCGGAGGGAAATACCCGACTCAGGCGTTCAATACACGGACCACACTGTCACGGAGGCGGCTGCAGCATCCTCACTGCCAGTCAGTATCCACGTCGTTCAACATAATATATGTAAACTATGAAATTCACATTATTATTATTATTATTATTATTATTATTATTATTATTGAAAAATGGGAATACGAAAATAATTTCACAAATAAAAATGATTAAATTCTTAAATACCTATTTAGATACCTATTTTTCCCTCGTTGCGGGACAGTTTTTTGGGGAATAAAACACAATATTTTTAGATGTAAGGATGCCGTTTAAAAACCCACTAGAAGGCTACAGAATTAAAGAAAAAAGTCCCGTCGTGCATTCAGTGATGAACTTTACTTAGGAGGCACTGTTCCAGAGAGCTGGTCCTCAGCATTACAGTTTAATGAGCTGAAAAGAGTCTCATAACACGTCCAGCTAAATTCAAGAAAGAAAAAAAAAGGATGAAAATAATGAAGGAAAAGAAGAAAACGACGCTTGGAGATTATTCAACAGGTTTTTACAGTGAAGTATAATTCTCTGTTGCTCTGTTTTAAGTTACTGTTGGAAGCACTGGTGATAGGCTGCTATGAGAAAAATGCGCCCACAGAAATTGTTTTCCAGTTTGTACGTTAATAATTAACACCACTGGTTACAGCCCAACAACTCTGAGAATTCACTCTGAGTTTTAGTCCTCTGATGTGTTCAGATATAAAACGTGTGACCTGCTTCAGCTTCATCAAAACGACAAAGGTGAATTGCAAAGCATGCAACCATTTCCAGGGGAAATGGTAACGTTGCAGAATAGGAGTTGGTGTTGTAAGGAGATTGTTGGAGGAGGAATTAAATGCATGAAGGAAAGGATATAGAAAACAAAACCCCGAGTGGTGGTCTGTGTCATAAACTGTCTGATTTCTGCTGTTTGACTAAAGAGCTCAGTGCACTTTTTTTTTTCATTTTTCTTCTTCTATGATTTATAAAAGATTACATTAAGACAGGGTTTCGCTTTGTTTTGTGGTCCAATGCCCCATTGGAGAAAAGCACCAATAGGAGGCTTTCCATCAACATTGATCACCATTTTTATACTTCTTTTGTTTGATATACTCTTTTTTTTCTTTCTTTCTTTTTTTTACACAAGAGCCAAACACCGAAGTCATTAACTCAACCACCCAGATTGCTTTTTCAATACGAACAACACACAACTCGAAACTAAGTCCTTGAATTTACGAGACTCCCTCAAGTCATGAGGTCAGATAACTGTTGTGGTGAGATGTTGGAAATTCAAATAAAATATTGATGTGGAGTTTTCTGGAGGAGGAGGAGGAGGAGGAGGCTGCTTGCCTTTTGTTGCCCTGCCTGAAGGAGAGAGTGCTGGAGGACATAGAGAGATAATGTGGAGAATGCTCAATGGATTCCTGGTCACTTTGCGCGCGTGTGTGTGTGTGTCAGTCACCTCATCTGCACCCGTTAAAGTCTGTTCTTGACACATGTTTGCAGCCAGATGTAATTCCATGTGGGATTTATGTCGCTGTCTGTTAATCAATTATCTCATGTTCTCCTGTCTATCAAAAGATTACCATAGTCATGGTTTAATGCGATCATGTCTCAGAAGAGTCAAAGCAGACTTTACACCATGGCAGCATGATTTGGTGAAAGTTTTTCTCCTTTTCCTTGTCAGTTTAAATACATTTTTCTGCCTGTTTCTTTCATTCTTGTTATTATTCCAAAGCGCAGGACAGGTTAAAACAATGTTGGATGTGGTGTTGGACGCCGTTTGAGCCATTGAGATCCTATTGCTAACCTGTCACATTGGATTTGTGGATCACAATTTGCACGTGCTTTTTGTCTCCCAGCCTCTGTTGTCAACTTTTCTTTCTGGGAGTTCCAATCAATAAGCTCTGAGCACACAGAACTTCTGAGTCCCGTGTTTAGCTTGTAAAAAGAAGAAGAAGAAGAAAAAAAAAAACTATGGCTCAGAGATACAGAAATGGACGAGAAGATTGGAGAAAGAAAAATAAAGGAAAGCGAGGAGAAGTGGAGTTTGAGAGACAGTCGTTATGAGGTACAGTAAGGCAGCGCTGGAGAGAAAAGAGAGGAGAAATGAGAAAAGAGGATGGAGAGGAGAGATCAGCTTTGAGAGATGGAGGGAGAGAGAGAGAAAAAGAGAGTGTGTGGTGTGCAGGAGAGGGAGATTATTAGAGTTGGCCAGGTAGAGCCAGTGAAGCTGATCATTGAGGTGAATTGATGTGATTTCATGCTTTGTTTGCAAGATCATTCAGACCAAAGTGCAATGAAGACTTTCCCGCCACATCACATCTTACTTGTATGGGGGACTTTATCATATTTCTTACCTCAGAATCCAGCTAGATTGAATCCACAATCTCCAGGGGCCAGCCCTTATTCAGCAGCACACAAGGAGCAGAGAGATTGGCCCCAAAGCCCAGAGATTGGCTATTTGTGACGGGGACAGGCCCGCATGTGAGGATACAAGCAGGCCCACAATCGGCAGGAGCGCTTTGTACATGCACAGGCATAAAGTGGACGTGAGGCAGCGTGTTTAAGCGTCCGAGGCCGGGGCCGGTTTGATGTGAAATCTCCGCGCCGTGGAAACTAGCATTGATTGATCCATGTCTGTTGTTCACTTTATCAGGATTATCCGCACCAAAGTCCAGCAGCAATTCCACCCGTCCCCTGATGGATCCGTCACGCCGCTCTCCACACCCGGCCACACCATAGGTGAGCGAATGAATAAAGCAGATTAGAGGACAGTCAAATAAGACAATCGCTGTTGCCGAAACAACTCGGAAAACACACAAAACACACACACACACACACACACACACACACTAACACAGCTTTCTACACCAGTGCCCAGCACAGCCTCGCCTCCCGTGACCAGTGCCTCCAACAATCCCGTAGGATCCTACTCCATCAACGGCATTCTGGGTATTCCCCGCTCCAACGGCGAGAAAAGGAAACGGGATGATGGTAAGGAAAAAGCACAAGATCCCCTTTTGTTTTTCATCCTTTTTAATTCATCTCATCTCTCTTCTCTTACTCCCCCCCCCTCCCCTTCTGTGTGTGAAGAAGTTGACATTTATGACAGTTCTGCAGTCAAGAGAGTGTTTTTGTGTGTTGTCTCCATCAGGCAGACCCGAGTGTTCAAAACAGCACTGTGATCCAATCAGTTTCATTTTTGCCATACAGATATATGGCAAAGGAGCAGCATCTCTATCTGATACCACTGACACTGCGTATAGCTGTCATTACAACTCTAATCCCCCTTGGCGAGTCATCAGCATTGCTGCCTCTATCCCCATAAAGTCACAAAGGGCAGAAAAAAAAAATCTCCTCTGCAATCTTGATTTTTATCAGTGAACTTCTAGTCGTTTAATATTTAGCACTACATAAAAACTTTAGGGACATTTTTTTTATTGTTTTATTTTTCTGATTTAAAAAAGGCAAATAAAACATGTATTTTTACAGCAAACAAAAGCTGAGAATTGGCAAGAAAGCAGATGTAGATACACTCAAAGATTATGTGGAAGGTTTTCCAGCCCAAGCCAGGATGCTTTTTTTTGTTGTTTTTTTTTTCTCTCTTCTTCATTCCTGGGCAGAGCAGGAAAGTGGACACACAACGCCCAAGGGCTAATAGATTATCGGTTGTGCAAACAATTGGCTTTTTTTAATGCCTGTGAATTAACATGTCCCCGGTGGAGGCCTGAACAGGTGTAGGAACAGACCGGTGGAGGCAGGGCAGGGGCTGTGTGTGTGTGTGTGTGTGTGTATGTGTGTGTGTGT
>NW_006799951.1:55983-106716 GCF_000485575.1 Poecilia formosa
GTGTGTGTGTGTGTGTGTGTGTGTGTGTGTGTGTGTGTGTGTGTGTGTGTGTGTGTGTGTGGTGGGTGTTTGTGTGGGCACATCATTGAGGTTGCTGGTTGGGATGATGTGGTTAAAAATGATCTCAGAGAGAACTGATGAAAACAGGCCACTTCCTTTCCTTTTATGTTTCTGTCTCTTTAGTTCTCTGGAGTGGCAACCACTTGGATGGAAGGAAAATAGGACATTGTAAGTTGAAGTTAGACAACCTTATTTTCTCTTTGTTTTTTTTGTTTTTTTTGCTTTGCTCTATCAATCAAACCACACATCCTCTCCCCTTACCTGCAGTTTATGTCTTTACTTATTCAGGTTTTACTCACTAAGTGTGGCAGGAAAATATGTTTTTTTTTTTTTGTTTTGTTTTTGTTTTGTTTTTTTCAAAAATAAGTTAAAAAATATTAAGGTAAAGTTACTGTGGAAAATAGTATTTTCCATCTAAAGACAGACAGTTCAATACTAATCTACTCTGGGGTTTTTAATAACAATTGATAGCTGAGGTTTTTAAGTTTATAAAGAATGAGAAAATTCAGTATATTCTCAGCAATTGTTTAAATCCTGAAATTATCATATGTATTGTGCAGTTTTTATGTTTGGACATATTCTCACTTTTTTAAAATAGTGTTTTTTTATTAGTCAAAGCTCTCAACAATGTAATTGAATTGCTTAAATTATATGCTAATGCATTAAGCTACAAGCTAACATCTTTCAGCAAAATACAATTTAATGAATACCTAGAAGGAGATATGTTTTGTAGTAATAACAATTAAAGATTTTTTTTTTTACTTTGTTACAACTTTATGCAGACGACATTGGTCTTTCTTTTGTTTTGAAAAAAAAAATAATAACAATAATTATGCATTTTGTAGTTGTACCCTACATTGTAACTGTGGTCTTTAGGAACATGATAACTGCTTTAGTTTGTGGCCATATTCTAACTTAAGATTAATTTTTTAATTAATTCATGATTTTTTAAAGTTTTAAAATCATTGAGGTAAGAACCCAGCTGCAAACTGAGCTTATCTTGAAAACTAGTTGAATCAAGTGTGAAAGTATTAAACTACAAGACAGATAAGTAAAAATAAGAACAGATAAAGTTCTATAAATAACCAAAAAACAAAAAAAAACTAAGTGATTATTTATTAATTTGTTTTATACCTCGTTACAACTATTGGCACATTGGTGTTGGTGGTGTGTTTTGCGAACAAACAAACAAACAGCTCTTTAAAATGTGAAAGTGTCATATGATTGTCTCTGCATGTTTTAAATCCTGATGGCGCTCTTGATAAGAAAGAGTTGTACCTTCCTTGTACGGCTTGTGTCACGATGTCGTTGGCTAGTGCTCCTTGTGTGACTGAAGTCAGCAGTTGCCCTTTCAGGAAGAAAAAGGTCCCCATTACTGCAGGGCTGTAGAGATAATGTAGTGTGACACGCGTTATGTACACCTGGTCCCCCGTAAGATGAGCCTCAGGGACGCGGGTGCCATAAGAGCTATTAATCTGTCCTTGTCATGTGTTATTGCAAATTAAAAGTAGCATGTTACACTGGACAGCTCACGCGAGAGAAGGAAAAAAGAAATGTTTTGTGAGGAAAGGAGGGATAAGGTAGGTCCTGGCAGACTCAATAATAACAGAGCAGGGATTAGTTTTAGGATTTGTGGATGCGTATGACTCCTACCTTTTGCCTGGAAATGTGTTTGTGTGAGAGTTTGTGGCTTCAGATGCTCTTCGCATCTACAACACAGTGACATTTAAAAAGAATTTGCAATTCTGCAGAGAAAAGCTATTAATTCACAAATTAACCCCCCACCTCCCCCTTCTCCCTTACACCCCAGTCCCCTCCCTCTATCTTGGATGTGCAAGCTATTGAAAAGACAAAAGAAATAGCCTTAAGGGGGGAAAAGAGAGTCTCGGCCCTATCTATGGAGAGATTGGTTTGCATGTCTGCAAGCAGTGATACCAATTATGCCAGGGCTTGGAGTATGCGTCTCAATGCACATCCTTCCTTTGCACCCTCCCCTCCCTTCCACCATCATCGCCACCACCCAGCTCTGAATCTATCCATAGCCAGATTTATTTGTGTATCTCATTACGGGGAATGGAATGATGTTCCTGCCAAATGCATTAATAGTAAAGTAGAGGAAATTAGCCTGTTGTACAGCATGTTCTCCCTCAGTCATTTAAACCTATAGCTTGTAGCGGAAGCCAAGAAAAGTCAGAGAGGATTGGGTGACAACTGCTGAGTGTAAAATAAATAAATAAATAAATAAATACATAAAAGTTTCTCCCATTCAGTTAGACTTTCAGGATTTAGTGCCAGGCCATTTCCAGACTCAAAGTTTCATTTAATTTTTTCAAGAAAATGGATATAGTCATAGCCGGCCTAGAGTACAAGCAAACTTTGAGATTTAACAGGGCCCCCACTGACCTCTGAACCCAAAGCAGACTTGAATTAAAAAAAAATTGACAGATTTGTAAATGTATACATACAATGGAAAAACTTAAAAAATATAATGCTAATTATTAATTTATTTATTTTTATATATCTCTAAGTAAATCAGTGACAAAAAAATAGATTTTTATAGAAATGCACCAGTATTACACTCAAATTTTGTTGATCAGCTATGATCAGTAAACAACATAGCAAATGCTGAAAAATCCAATTTTTCAGTATTTGGTAATAAGAGCTCCAGCACTTTCATCTGAAGTTGAATTTAAAAAACAAAGATTCAGGTCATAAATATGGATAGTCTTATATAATTCCACTTTTTCTTTTGTCAAATATGAAACAATTACCTCTATCAAAGAATATAAAGCACATATTTCCTCTCTCTGCTTTATAGTTCTTTAAAAGAAAACCAAATTTGGTCAAAGTTTTAATCCGCAAGTTTCAGGAATAAACAAGACCGGTACATCTCTCTGTTTTTCCCCATGGCTAAAAAATTTCATCTACCTCCCCTGACTCTTGAACACTTACAATGGGCTTCAGATTAAATTCTGATTACTGACCCATATAGCAACAGCTTAATGTAAATTTAGTGCTCTCCTGGTCGCCTGACCTCAGCACTGTTTGCAGTCAGGTTGATGTGACCCAACGGCGCGCTTTCTTCTCATGGCTGGACGGAGCCCAGCGGAGCTCCTGGGAGGACAGGCAGCAGGGAGCTACAGTGATAAATTATATTGAGAAAGCAAAGGTCATAACTTGTGATTGTAGCGTGGGTGTGGGATGAGTGCAGAAGGGGAGCTGATGAGTGTATGAGAGCTGAGAAAGAAATATAGCCTCTTCATTTATGACAAAAGAATGATCACGGTCAGCTACCTGAATCATATCAACATCGCTCAAAGCCTTGAGGAAAAGAAAAAAAAAATACAATTTAGATTTGTCCACATTTATGTTTGGCTTTTTCTGACTTTTTTTTTTTTTTTTGCAGTGAATCTTTTAACACATGTGACCCATTTGTGGAGTTTAAATCAGTTAGTGTACAAATTTGAACCAGGGCCTACACCGGTTGACTAGTCAAGCCTCTCCATGACAATGAGTCAATAGAGGATCACTTTAAAAAATAAATGCATCCAGACTGAGACGGAAAAAAAATGGAATCATGAGCGCCATAATGGCCGTGATAGCGTGCGCGTGTGTGTGAGTGTGTAAAAGAGGGAGAGAAAGAGAAAAGCGCAGGTTTGAGAGGGGGCCACGGAGCGTAACATAGAGACAAGAAGCTGTTAGGGCCCTGACAGTAGACGAGGCACAAAAGAGGTCCACACTGCTTTCCTCCCCCTCCTCCTTTCTTCAACATTTCATTTCTTCTCCCATTGTCCCTTCTTCTTCATCTGTCCTTAAACGGCACGGCTGCTCTGGACCACATGTATCGCTGTAAACAACACACAATGAGATCAGTTTGAAAAATACAATATAATAAAGTGGGGACTCACTCGGTGGAGAGGAATCATGTCAGAGAAAAGTCAATTATGGGTAGCAATGCTGAGAATTAATGGAGCGACGCGTTGCTGCGCACAAGAAGGGGAGAAAAAGGCACGGGAAAAGTAGAGGATTCATTAATTGCATTTCCAGAAATACACACCCATGCAGGATGGCAATGCTAAATGACAGGCTGGTACGGAGGAGGGAGATGAAAGCAAAAGAGGACGAAAACGCAGAATCGGAGATGAAAAACGAGTCATATTACCGAGCCAGGGGTGCAAAATTGGGCTTGTTAGCGAACCATTCTCACTTTAATTCAATCTTGGATTAAGATTTCGGAAAAAACAAATCAACTGAACTCAAAAACATGTTTGTATACTTACAAGTGCGTTCTCTATTCCTTCGATGGCATTTACATTTTAGCAATGAGGACACTTGGACAAAAGGATCCAGAAACCAAGTTCAGCTTCAGGACCTTTTGCAATTAAAACTTTTCATAGTAACACATACGTTAACAAGAACAGATGATTAGATCCATGAAATAAGTCATTCTGAAGACTTGATTTCAGCTGAAATTACTTAAACTGTAAGCTTCAGATTTAATTGGATGAAAAAGACTTTGCAACATACTGGCACCCAGCTTCGCTCTTCAGTTCATTTTAGCCAGAAAGTACTCAGTTAAAGTATTTACGGTTCAAACAGATTTCAAAACCGCAGTTACCTTGCAGGCCAATATCAGCACAAAAAACAAATGTTGACTGAAGGTAATATTGAAGATATCACTAACTGCTAGCTTTGTTACTAGAAGTAGGAAAAAAAAGCAAAAGATGTAAATTTTAACTGTATTTTTTTTTCTTACTGGAGTTTTTGAAGTGAAGCTCTGCGAAAAGATTAGTCGATTAATGTCTTACCTGCAGTAGATAACTCTCTTTATGTCTGAATTTATTTCAAAACCAGATTAGCTAGTGAAGCTAATGGAGGGTGAAGCTAATGGTTAGTCCAAGAGGTGCCAATACCGAAAGGGACTTTTTACATCATATAATAAGTCTAAAAAAATGTCACTGTGGTTCACGCAAACACGGTTTTTGACAAATACTTTACCGTTTGTCCAAGACGGGACAGAATCTTACCTTTGACAGGGTTTAATTTAAAAAGACATGTTCAAAGACAAATCAAAATAAAAAAAGTACAATGTAACCCACATATGTATGAGGAAACTTTAAACCATTCTCATGTTTCAAGACCCGCTCCTGCGTTTAAATCCCATGTAAAAATCTGAGACTTTTTTTTTTTTTTTTCAAGAGATTTGAAGGCAGGAGGAAGTGCGCAATCAGTGATTCACCTCTGGGAAACAGATACTGAGATCAAAACGTGTGAATTGTTCCCGGGTCTTATTAGAGAGAATAGTATGACAATGCTGTGCATGCTTCCGTTTATTTCGAACTCTCTGAGCCATCTTCAAAAGATAAAGTCTAAATAAAATGTTATCAACACCTCCTCAGTCCTTGCAGTGAGAGCAAATATCAAGTCGACATCGCTGTGCCTGCTGACTGTCAGTACATTGGTTGGTGGTGCTAAATCGAATTAATAAAGCTCTTAAACACGCCACAACATAACAGGATCTTAACAGCCATGGCAGTGTTGCTGCCTCTCTGCTTCCCTCCTCCCCCAACCATCACCACCCCACCCAGCTCTCTCCTTTCCGCTTCAGAGGTTTCATAAATATAGCTAGCTTACAGGGAAGGAGTGTTCACCCTCTGGGCATACCGGTTTGTTTGTGCTTGCTCTCTCTTTTTTCTTTCTCCTTAGCTCAACAGCATTTTAAAAATCATCAACAAATGATCCACAATTTGTGATAGCATCATTTCACCTATCAGTGCAGGACCAATACGCGAAGGGCTGGCTCGCAGCCTCTGATCTGGGAAAACCCCACATGTCATTGATTTATGGAGCGTGCCGGGCCGTGTGTAGGAATTCATTTGCCTTTCAAACAAGCCTCCTCCTCTAGTCTTCTCCGAGTTATCTTATCTCAGGAACAGGAGAGATGAAAGAAGGACATTTAGTACCACTGTGCTCCACCAATTCCATTTTGTACTTGCAACTGTTATCATATGAGCAGTGTGTGTTTAAGTTTTCTTGTGACGCTTTTTTTGACTTGTTGGCGCATCATCCACGCCACCTTAAGAAAAAAATAAAAATCTTCATGAATGCCTTGACATTCTTATCAAGAAACAAGTTGACACGAAGGTCAGAAAGCATCACTTTAAGCTGATCAAAGAAACCGTGTTCCGGATCTAAAACGTGTGAGCGTCACTGTGGGAGATTCTTGTTTTTATCTCCTCACACGGCGGTGTTAAAACAAAAGGATGCAGTCAGCTGGTGCTTTGGGAGTGATAAGAGAATACCTGCTGAGACACCCGAAGGGGTTGAAGAAACACTAGAAGAAAATGAAACAAGCCAACCAATGAGACATACACACACACACACACGCATACACACGCACGCAGACGCAATCTGACAGGCAGACTTCACACTCCACTTGACACACTGACTGTCAAAAGATGGGACTGATTTATTTCACCTATCTCATTCTTTATGTAAAACAGAAATCTTTTAATGACCAATTTTAGAAGCATTAAACCTTGGATTTGAAAATAAAATGACAAATCCTTGCGCTATTTACATTTGCTTAAGTTTTTAAATATCCACCCATCCATTCATCCATCCATCCATTGTCTTTAACCCTTGTCCCTAGTGGGGTCGGGAGGGGTGCTGGTGCCTATCTCCAGAGAGAAATTTCAGGCGAGAGGCAGGGTACACCCTGGACAGGTCGCCAGTCCATCGCAGGGCAACACAGAGACAGACAGGACACACAACCATGCACACATACACACACACACACACAGACATGCATACACAGGGAGAACATGCAAACTCCATGCAGAAAGACCCCGGGCCGGGAATCGAACCCAGGACCTTCCTACTTCACCACTGTGCAGCCAAGTTTTAAATAGTGTAAGAAAAAATAAGATTTGTTCAAAAGGCTTGAAGAAAATTGCTGCCTATGAACTGAATGATAAACATTGTCTATTGATTATGGTTGACTCATACCATTAAATACAGAGTTAATATTTCACAATATTTGAAGTGAGCTTCCATTAAAAGACCTTTCCTGCAGAACTCTATTTGCATCTTGAATCCAGATTAGTTGGTTCTTATGTCTGAAGCTAAGGATTTTCACTTCAACCACCCTAAAAAGATAAAAGGTAAAAATCTGTTATAGCTATTTATTCAGATACATTTTTTAATTTTAAACCAAAGACAAATGATATTTACAGATAAGATAATGATTGCCTTGGTGGGAAGTGAAAGTAGGGGATTGATTTTCTTTTGTGGAAAACATGTAAATCTTTTCTGGACACAGTGTAAAAAGCAAAAATAGTAGTTTTGGGGAACGATAGATTATTGATTGTTTACACTACCTCGCTATTAGATCAACAAATATTTGACGTCTTTTGGTTTCACAGGACGGTGATTAGTGGTGAGCCGTTTTAGCATCTTCTTCTGCGTAACTAATCAACTAATTATCTGTAAATATCAGCCCGATAGATAATGACAAAAGGTTTAAGATTCATAAAATAACATTTGTGAGTGTCTTCATTTTGCATAAATTACGTGGTTTCAGACAGTAGCTTATTGCTAGCTCAAGAGGTGTCAACACCTTGGACCTCTGCTGTCTTAAAACAACTTTAGTCTCAAAATTGTTTTGGCAATTTATGCTACAGAGAAGCCAGTGATTATTTAAAAAGCAACAGAAGGTAAGAGCCTATGAACCTCAAATTATCTTTCTAAGTGAAATGTGCAAAGAAAAGATACGGTAACGGCTCATTTGCATTGAGGGGTTGATGCAGTTCAGCACACTAGCTTATGGTACAACATACTGAGGAGAGCATTTCCACTAGCAGCTGGACTCTCACTGGGCAGGTGAGGTTAAACCCAAACTCTAACACACTAGCATGTCTCAGCCTTGTCATAATCAGTGATGTATTTCTTTCTCCCAATCTATGTTTTGTACTGCCAGTAGCTCCACTCTAGCCAAACTGTACCATTGTCCTGTGGACCTATAACAGAGCGGGGACCATGAAGGGTGCAGTGCTGGTCATTTGAATAGACTGCTTTAACAGTGGAAACAGACAAAACAGCCTACCGAATAACACCGACCCGTGCCGTACCTGTCAGTGGAAACAAGGCAAAACGGTATCCAGAAAGAAGTTCTTAATAGAAAAAGTAAGCCAGCGTAAAAATCAATTACTTCACTTGATCCAAAAAACTTTTTTTTATGGATCAGAAATGGTATACGTATTTTGTCTTCGGCACTTATCACACTCAGGAAGGTCACTGGTGGCAAACCCCCACCTCCTTTTTCTCATTTAAAAAATAAACAAAGGGCTTTCCTGTCAATAATTTTGACACTTTAAGAATTTTAGAGCTTTACACTGAAGCTTGTTTAAGCCCATAGAAGGTCCGTTTGGTCTTGATCCATCTTGGACTCTCTCTCTATTTCCACCTTATTTAAATGTATTCTAAGTAAAGATGTATAAGAGCTATCTACTGCAGGTAAGATATTAACTGCTAATGACCTTCTCAGAGAGCCTCACTTCAGAAATCCTGAACTACGTCATTACTCTCTCCGTTTCCCTCCGTGCCAGAGACGACTTGCTTAGTTTCATTTAGCAACACCACCGCGCTCCTTCTCGCAGAGCTGTTGGGAAAATGGAAAAGAGCTAAAATATGTTGTTAATTCATGGTTGGAAAAACACGCATTGTGGGGAAAAATGCTATTCCTCTATCAATGTTACCCAAGGATAAAGTCAAAGTACTGTATTTTAGCCGCAGCCCTCTGATCTACACTCCACTCATTCCCAATTGCCGTCCTCTATTCCATTCTCTCAATGGATCTATTTCTCGGAGCGAATCGGGTTCATCCTCTGGCCTCAGCCATTGAAAAAAGGTCAAGCAGCCGAGCAGAATGGCAATAACGCCCCTGAAATGGTACCATCAGTGGAACATGATTGATCAATTGAATTCCATAGCACAGAAAAATGTGGGATTAAGTAGAGTATTATACGCACAATGAGTTGAGGCATGATGTTCATTCCAAGTTCATTTCGCCTCCCTCCTCTGCGAGCGGATCAGGCAATCAATAGCGGCCTTGCATATCATATATCACCGCTGCCTCGCCCAGGAGAGAACATAATCTGCTGCAAATTTAGAATGACAGATTTGTACGGGAGCTGAAGCCCTCATCCGCTGTTGGTGGCGCAGTGTTAGAAGGAAAGGGAGGGTGGTGGGAGGCAGCCAGGAGAGTGCAGGTTCCTGGAATACTGGGCTGGAGGTTTTAGCTTAAGATTTTTTTTTCGTCTTCGTCTTCGTTCAGAGCTCAGGACATGATGAGTGAGCAGAGGGAGAAGTGCAGTGGTGGCGGCAGGCTCCCTGCCTGGGTTGATAAGGTCAGAGATCAGAGGAACCTGGAAAGCATAGGCTCATTTGTTTATATAGTGTGTGACCAAGTGAGGAAATGCATACGTTTGCCCTCGACGCCCCCATCCTCGTTCGGTGCCTGAATGTTGCATCCTCGCTCTGTTCTGCTTTCCAAAAGACAGGCAATATGTGGGGGGATGGAAAGAGAGAAGAGGTGCGGGTAATATGTTCAGGAGGAAATAGTTCAGTTAAATAATGGCTCTCTATTTCCCAGTGGCAGAATGAGAGGCTCTGTATGTAATCGGCGGTCCTACTTTTCTCTCCTGAAACGCGCTCTCCCTTACAAGTATATATTTGCACTGAAGGTAATCCATCAATTACCACAGACCTATCAGATGATGACCGTGCTGATGGTGGGGTTGTGGGGCGCTGGTGGCGGGGCGCATGGGGGCGGGGGGCAAACGCAGCCTGAGCGGGTGTTTGTGTTTGTAGAGCCAGAGAAAGTCACTGAAAAACAAAGAGGGAGATGACAGTTTTTCCAGCCACCCCTCTCAGTCTAGTGAAGCTAAGAAAATTTAGACCAGGGGTCACCAACTCCAGTCCTCGAGGGCTACCATCCTGTAACTTTTAGATGCGTCTCTGCTCAAACACACCTGGATATTGCAGAGAGGAATGAATGCTGGTGAGGGAATTCAGACATTTTGGAGCAGAGATGAATCTAAAAGTTGCAGGATGGTAGCCCTTGAGGACTGGAGTTGGTGACCCCTGATTTAGACCAATCTGAGCTTTTTAACTTTGCATTTTGCAGCTTTGACCTGCTCAAGTCTCCTTTAGTTGAATCAGATTTCTCTGTAAGAACTATGATATACAAAGATATTAAAACAGCACTGAATGTTTCTTTAGCCCCCCTGTCAAGTTGAGGCAACATCATCCCGCTGTGTTAGTCACAGTAAAACCCTGTTTAATGGTTAATAATAATAATAAAAAAACATGAATACAGAGTTAATATCTTAATATGTCTTTACCATGTTTCATTGTAGAGTAGCAGGATTAGCATGTCTAACATCACAGAAACTGACGTTTCTCACATTTATATCTAGAGAACCAAAATCCTCACATAAACTATGAGATTTACAAAAAAGGCTACCAGGAGTCCTCGCCACCTCTCACAACCGGAATGATCCAAAGAGTTCATTCATGTGTCAATATGGCCGGGAAAATATGTCCATTTTAAGCAGCTTTTCTGGAATTGCTGTGCCTCCTCCCACTTTAGTTGAACACCTTTATGTGGAGCACCATGTGGGGTAGAGCAGGTGCACCAAACGCACCGAGTCCAGTCGTCATCACAGTTATCCCCCGGTTTGATTTCCACCCCTCGACAAGACTTCCCCTTCTCTCTCTGCCCTTCTTTCGGTCTCACTACCAATAAATAAAGTTAATTAGCAACACAAAAAAAAAAAAAAAAAAAAAATCACATGCCTCAATGGTACGTAAAATGATCTATTCAGGGTGTTACCCACCTCGCACCAGTGATGTCTGGAGATAAGCGTCAGCCCTCTCCGCAGCAGTGGGTATACAAATGGAAGCCTTGATGTATAGCTAACCTGGATTTCCTCACTTAGTAACAGTGTTCACAGTGAAGAGTGTTGCTATCAGCAGGACATAGTGAACATGGTGGGTTCACTAATTGGAAATGTATTGGATTTTCACGTTTCTGACTTATCTGTCCCCAACTGATTTATATATGCCACTATAAAAGAAATGGTTTATTTAAAGTAATCCCATGTGGATAAACTGGTAATGTTCCCTGTTGGTCCACTTCCTCCCCCTCTTCTTCCTTTAGATGGCTCAGATGGCTCAGGCCCTGGCAGTGACTCTCAGGGCAGCGTGGAGAGTTTAAGGAAACATCTGCGAGCAGACGCCTTCACCCAGCAACAGCTGGAAGCCCTGGATCGCGTGTTCGAACGGCCTTCTTACCCTGATGTCTTCCCCACTTCAGAACACATCAAACCAGAGCAGGTTTGTCACTTTCTGCCAAGTGAATGTTTTCATTTTCGATTGTTTGAGGATGGTATTTGAGCTGTCAATCAGGACAAAATCCAAAGCAGGTTCTTCACTTTCCGATGCCCGACGTTCTCTTCGTTTGCCAAATCAAAGAGAATGTCCAGGAAGACCAAAGATTAGAGGTGTGAAAAAATATATTACATAGGCTATAAAATGTTTTTACAAATATTTAAAGCTTCCAGCTTTCATGAAATTTTAAGAAAGTTGGAGATGCCATAGACAATGCCAGACTCATTATTGAATTTTCTCCTGTTCTACGTAACAGAGAGCAACAGAAAACTTCCTCTCCCCCACCTGTTGCTGTGATCCACCAGTCAGTTGCGTAAAAGCAAGCAGCCACACCATTACAATATTTAAAGCAAAGACAAGTTTGTTGTTTTGGATATTCTTTTAAAACCGAAAAAATTAGTCCATCATAAGGAGTGAAACTGCTGCTGAGCTATAAACCATGTATCTGTTCAACCACAGGCTTTACCAGAGAATGTAGCCTGCCTAATTTCTCCAGCTAAAACCAGCTAACTTTCTGTGCAATAAACACATAAAAACTGCAGATAAATTTTGCATATGCTTATTTTATGTTTTGCTGCCTTATTTCACTTTGTTTCACTATCTTTCAGATTATAAAAGTTATTGTGGGCACAGTATGAATACCTACCCCTTTAACATTTTAAATTAAAGCAATGAGCTCATGTTACACATTTGTTTTCAAACTGCAACCCCATTATAACATGGTATTTTTACATACGACTGTCATTCAGTCTTAAACCTCTGGAGAATATCTGACAAAGACTTGATTTTTTTTCAAATGCTTGAACCAACGGCAGCTGGGACTTTGAACTGGGAGAGATGGCCTGGATATCCACCACCGGTTATTCAGAAAAGGCTTAAACATTGGGTCATAGTCATTAGACTGTGGCCAATTGGTTCCCAGATTCCACAGTAGCAAATCCATTCCAACAACTGGCCTAGCTCTGAGTTTTACATTTAATTAGGTTTTCAGTCTACAGACTTTCATCTTATTCTTTTTATTTCCCTCTACAAAAATCTGCAGATGTCAAAATTGACACTAAAACCTTTAAGATGCACTTTTCTGAGGCTTTACCTGCTTTCAAGCCAAGTCATGTTATGTTAGCCACTTCTGATTTATCTGGTTGAAGTTTCTCCACATACTACACCAACACTTTCTGCTCTAAGCGTATTAGTTTTTGGTCAAAATGTGTGGGAGCTATTATTCTTTGTTGGTTGAAAAGTGACATTACCTTCTACTGCAAACTGGTGCCTAAAAGTAGCCTTGAAACCTACAACCTATTACAGAGGATAAGCTTTATTTACATTCATTAGACTGTTAAACAACAAGCGACTATTAATTTTTCCATTGGAACTCTATCTGGGTGCCCACACAGCCTTAGCTGCGCCTTAATTGAGTTCATTTTCATCTCTGTGCGATCGTGGGGAATTACAGCGGCGATAAATCAGAGGGACAGCCCCTCAGCCTGCTTTACAGCCTCTAATGCAGCTAATTACCAAAGTGATTTCTACGGCAAGATCAATACCAAAACGAATTGGAAATGACTTGCAATCACAAAGAGTGGAGGAGAAGGTATTAAAAAGGCGAGAGGGGGGCTGAGGGTAGGGGGGTGAGAAACGGCGTCAGAATGGTCCAGAAAAATCAGTTTTAATTTAATGTAATATTAATCAGCCTGTTTTCCACTCTTTCCGTGCACCTCCTTTTCTCTGCCTGTTTCCAACACCCCCTCCTTTTCTTAAACTGGTGAAAAGGTGGGATATTAGGCTATTAGGGGCTTGTCTGGTGTCTGCGTCAGGGCATTAAAAAGCCATTTTGAAGAGGCCAGGCTGAATAGGCCTCATCCCTCCCACACTTCTGGCAGCCATGTGGTCAGGTCATTCAGGCCCCTCTGCGCTCGCCACTCGCCCTCCGCCCAGCCCCTGCTCAGCCCCTACCCACATCCCATCTGCATGACAAAATGGCTCTTGTGCGGCTGAGGCCCAACGGGACAGAGAGGAACATCCAGCCTAGTGCCAGGGAACAGTTGTAAGCAGACAATTAGAGTTTATCTGGGATAGAGGCAGACAAGACTGGGGTCACCAGCTTTCTCCTCTGGGACCCCGTACGCCCCCACCCAGCCCCAAACCCAACCCTTTTGAGACAAACAGATGCACACACACACACACACACACACACTCACTCTGACACAAACACTCGCAGAGTCTTATCCTTTCAAAGAAGAACTGGGTCAGGAAATGTCATCTCATTAACAAATAGGATTCATCGCAACTGCAAACAGAGTCTTCACCAGAGATTAAGGTGTACAAAACAAGAGATTATATGCTCACACCCGGGTGTCTATCACGGCACTGAGACGTAATGAGATTTGTAAAATGCAAAAGATGGATTTTGTGGCGGCTGAGATAAAATGCTTCCAGTAGATAGCAAATAAAAAGAATACAAAAAAATCATAAAACCTAAAATGAAAAATGTAAAATCTGCTTTTCATGTGTTTTTCCTGAATGTAAAGCACAAAGGCTGAATTTGAGGTTGTACACCCCCATATTTTTTTTTCTTCTTTTTTTTTTTTTTTTATAGAAAAGATAAAAAAAATAAATAAATAAAAAACACCACATGTCTCTCCTGTAACAAAGCCCTGAATGTCTCCTCCCTTGACTGGTCACAGGGATGACTGCAGTGGAGCACAAAGAGCCAGCTGACACCCCGTCCTTTCACTCCTCTTCCAATCCTTCTCTCATCCCTCTCTCCCTCTCTGCCATCTTCTCAGACAAGCCCTAATGCATGCATACATCATCACAGGTCTCGGTGAAGCAAGGGGAGCACGGGCAGGGCCGATGTTCATGGAATTTGCAGGAAATATCCTGTGTGAGAGAATCCAAGCTACACCAGGAGGTGTCACTCAATCATATTCTCTGTAACGTCACCTAAACTGGGATATCTGCTCCGAGTCTGGCATCTAGAATGAGCCTGTGCGCAGGGCATGAGCGATATTAATCAGATCGCGACCCGATCTGGTGGAATGTGAAATTAAATGAAGGCAGACAGAGCTGCACGCCTTTGATTGCCACCTGCTCATGTGCGTGTGTGCGTTTTGTTTGTCTGCAGGCGAACGAGTACTCCCTCCCGTCCCTGAATGCCAGCCTGGAAGATGTGAAGCCCAGCCTCTCCACCAGTGCCAGCTCCGACCTCGCTTCCAGTGTCTCGCAGAGCTACTCTGTTGTGACAGGTACAATCTGATTCATGCTGCACTGGGCCTTGAAAGAATGCGCGCAGGTGCAGCAGTGAAAGACACTTACACCGAGGTGGTCAGCTCAGCCAGTGAGAGGAACACAGCAGAACAATGTCTTCTGTGTGCTTTTAGCTTCCTAAAAACTCCTCCCTCGACTCAATTCACCAGTCTAACTTCCCAGAGTTCCTACGTCAAAAGATCCATAAACATGGTATAAAAAAAACAAAAAACAAAAAACAAAAAAAAAAAGCTCTGTGAAATTTAGAGAAGCACTGGCAGATTCCAAGATGCTGGACACAATGTTATTTTCCCCTTTTTGGAGGGTTTTATTTTCACAGCCCAAATTTTGGAATAGAAAAAAAAAAAACATGTTTTTTTTTTGTTTGTTTTTTTTGGGTTTTTTTACTTGTCTTGGTGTTTATTCTCTTTAAATCTGTTTGCATTTTGTCACATTAGGAAAAAAAACTTCCAAATATTTTATAATAAATAAAAAGTGGTTGACCAACAAAAATTTGTGGAGAAGTTTAACCCCTTAACTTACATGTTATCCAATGGGTCCATGAGGACACCTGTGTCTTCATGACCATTAAGGGGAAATATGGCAAATGGCCTGTACTTGTAAAGCACATTAATTAGTCCAAAGCCCCTTGCGCTACAGTCAGCCATTCACCCTTTCACACACATTTATACACTGATGGTGTTGAGCTACATTGTAGCCACAGTTGCCCCGGGGCAGTCTGACAGAAGTGAGGCTGCCATGCAGAGGCGCCTCTGGGACCTCTGAGCCCCACCGGCAGGCAAGACGGGTGAAGTGTCTTACCTAAGGACTCAACGGCTGAGACAGACAGAACTGGCAATCCCCTGGTTAGGATTTTGTTCTACTGGCCCCATCACCGCCCTAAACGAGGCTTAGATCATATAATAATACTCTAAACGTTGGACATATCAATATTACACAACAGCAGGCCCATCAAGACATGGCCCTCCAACTTATCTGGGAGCTTATTAATGTAATATTTATGAGGCTAAGCTTTATAGTGAGAGTTATAATAGGAATTTTGCTACTAATTGTTAGTGCTGTAGTGTCACCACTGTTATAAAAAACTACTAAATGTAAGTTGCCTCCCGAATCAAGTTGTCATTTCTCCAGCTACCTGGGGTGTAAAGATATACCCAACAAATTGCCAAGAGCCCATTAGGAACCTAAGAGGAGCTACCAATATTTGCTGCTCAGGTAGGGGACTTTGTCAACATGGCAATTAGTAATGCACTTCATAAATCTGTGCTTTATGGTGGATCGGCGAGAAATTATCTATTGTTAAAAAGGAAGACATACATATTTCAGTTTGTAGTTTACTGTCATGTAGGAGACAGCAAAGATGTGGGAAGTAAGATGCTGTGGTCAGATGAACTTACACTCGCTGCCTGTTGTGGAAAATAATAAGTGTGGTATAAAGCTGTCACCCTGAACACACCATTCCCACAGCGAAACATGGTGGTGGCAGTATTATGCTGGGAAGATGGCATTCCTCAATAAGCACAGGGAAACTGGGGAGAGGTGACTGGAAGATGGGTAGAGGTAAAAACATGACACTTTGCAAATGTTTTTGAAAGTCGGAAATTATTTTTCTTCCACTTGATACTTACTTTGTCTTGGTCTATAACATAAAATTCCAACAAACAACTCTGTGGTTGTAAAAATGAAATTGCGGAAGGTGTTTTTGCAAGACACTGCAGATAATGTATAGATTACAAATTTATAGTCTTTCAGACAAATTGTCCGATACTACTTAGTGAAAAATCTCTTTCAACACACTTTGCGAAGCATTTGGTGTTTTGTCTTTGAGGTACAGAATGAGGTGATTCACTGCCAGAGCCCATTAGATCCTACAGGTCTTTCACAATTACTGCTTCTAGCCTCCTAACTGGCTGCTGTTTGCCCAGAATGGCTTGCTAACAGATTGACTGTGAGTGTTTCTCAGGAGAGACAGCTGCTGTCCTCGCACTGCCATCAGAGACTATCATATCTCTTTGACTGACAGCAGCTAGAATTGGACAGTGGCTGGTTAGCTTGCTACAACCACAGACAGTCGCATAAGTATAATGGCAAAAAGCAAAGATTATTATTTTTTTCCCTTCAAACTTATGGCACATTTTCACTTTTACCTTCATCTGAGCGACAGCAGGCATGTAGGTGCAGTGAATCAGGGATTTTTGTAGCATCTGTATTGCTGTACAGCGTCTTTAGCTCTGCGGTTCAGGCTGATAGCCACCTGGATAATTGACATATTGCTTCATTGTGACGGCCGAAGCTCTCTCCCAGGAGAGGTTAAGTTTACTGAGGGCCACACTGACTCTCTAAATACACTAGGGTTTTAATAAAAGTCCCACAATGGTGCAGTGGGAATCAAAGTCAGCTTGTGTGTGTGTGTGTGTGTGTATATGTGTGAGCTGGTCAGGAAAAAGGACAGCATGATTGAAAAACTGCAGTCGTCCATCTCATATGATCCCTCTAGTCTGGCCCCCGTCTTGGGCATGGAGTGATGGGAAAAGAAAGACCCCCTTTTTATTCCTGAACATGTGGGAGGTAGCTTTGCCCGGGAAAGTTGGGCCTCATGAGAAGAAAGGTGTGTTTTTGTCTTTTATGCAGGGCTCCTCCTATGAAAGCGGTCTCGCTCTGGGGAGCAAACTCATAGCAGGTGGCCTTCAAGTCCACCTGGGAGCCTGGGGCCTCCTAAAGCAATGCCTCTGAGGGAGAGAGGTTGCATTAAGAGAAGGCAAAACTTTTCAAGAAGTGCAATTTGACAGTTCACATCAGTGCAGCCATTTAATTAAAAAAAATGTATATGGGAGCTCTGAACACAAACAAAATTAAACTCACAAGTAATATCCAGTAAACTTTATCAATTCAATGACGCAAAGGAACACATGAAGGAGTGTGTAGGTTGTTAGTGCGCAATATTATTATATATATTTTTTTATGCCATTAGCAAACCCTGTAAATAGGAATGTATGCCAAGGCTGAGAAACTGCTAAATTACCTTCCTCACTTAGGCTGGAATCCAATTATCAATAAATTATGCTCTCATACTGGATGGAGCTATGAGATTATATTCATTCCTTAAATGTTTTCTGCTTCCAATTAAAATGCATACCGTTATTGATCTTGTTGATTTTTATGTCCTGGAATTTGCATAATCTATTAAAGATGAATGATTAATGAACTGCTTAGTTTTGCATTCCAGGGGCCCCCATAGAGAAAGCAAAGTCGGCCATCTTTTGTGTCCTCTGTTTACCCTAACGGGTCAAATGATGCAGTTTATTTGGAGGAACGGTGGCAGCAATGTCACAGCGTTAGTTAGCACACACGCGCACACGCACAGAGATGGCATTTAGGAGGATTATTAAAAATATGCAATATATTAATTAATGATAAAAAACCATTGCACTTTAGCAAATTAATCCAATTAATAGAATATTCAAATGCAGTGTCTTTTACATATGTGTAAAAGGCCTTAACATAAATGATTCCATTTTTGCATTAAAAAATATGGTGTACAGTTTTTTATAAAGAGACACAATACTTGGCTGCCTTAATGCTTTGAACAAGGACATCAAGACAACACTTAGTCTTCTACCACAACATTTCACAAAGCTGCATATATTTGGAGGGATCTTGGCTGATTCTCTTTGCACTGTTTTCCTATATTCTCCAGATCTAGAGAATGAAGAAAAACAGTTTTTGGAATAATTTCTGTGCTAATTAACCTTCCTGTTTCCAATTATCATTGTGTTGAAAAACTCATTGTCCACCCTATTTTCATTTAACTAGTTAAATAAGCCACGTTTTTTATTTGAAATATTTTAGTATCGTGATAAGTCGCAATGCACTCTTCCAAGGTTCCCAGGGCCTTTGAAAAGGAAAAAGACCCTCAGCATCACAGATACTCTGTCCGTGTTTAAAAGTGGTTGTGTTTTTCATAAGCCATTCAAGAGTTTAGTACATGGAACAAATGACATTTTAAGACACTTTTTTTCTGAGTTGACAGGAATAGAACTAGTGAGAGTTTAGCGAGGAGCAAGCTGGGTTAGATAATCATTCTCAGCAGAGCCTTCCAGGAAGCCGAGGTGTAAATGGGCGCCCCTGTGAACTCCAGCAGATGTTAAAAATAAAGCTGGTAGTTTTACATTTCTTTTTTTGTCTTTTTTTTTTTTTGCATTCACTTCACAGCCACACTGGGTGACAAACAGTAAACCCAATCAGCTGAAAGAGCTGAGTGCTTTACTTTAGAGGACATTTCAGCTGCACACACACAAACAAACAGAGGCACCTTTTTTTTTTATGACTTGGCACCACCTGCTTTTTTTTTTTTTTTTGTGCTGAGTTGCAAACAATACACAGCTACCTAACCTGCGGAGCCTGGTGTGTGGCCTGGTGACAAATGGTTCGTAGCTGCTCAGTTAACGGCTGCAGCCCCAAGCTTAGAAATTAATTCTTTCCCTCCCCCTCCTCCCTTAATACTCATGCTAACCTTTAAGCACACATTTGATAATGAATTATGTTAAAACTGTGGACTGTGAGGGCATTTGACTCTGCAAACGGTCTGTGCTCAGCTAAAAATGGATGCAACGTTCAACTTCGTGGTGTAAATAGTCATAAATCATCGCATCTACAGTGAGCAAGAGCATATTGTGAATTGCTGTTTGCTGAATTCACACACTAGAAGTTTGAACTCAAAGGGTTGAAAACTTTTTTGCTCTAGCAACCAATGTACACCAAAGTTCCTCTATGTGCATTTAAAACTAAGACGCTCACTTGAGAGCAGCCAGTTGTTGGTGTGTCTGAAAGCGTCTCTCTGAGGATCAGTACAGGTTCCCTAACAGTTTATTTCTATGGTTGATGGGGTCTGTAGATGTGGTATCAGTGGTCGAGCGGAGACAGATGTTGGAGAACTCTATACCATTCTCCCCTCTCGCAGAGATGTGTTTGCAGGGGGAAAAAGGTCCCCATGGACTCCAAGTTTATCTTCCATCTCCATCATCAGGCCTCGGGATTTGACAGCCTCCCTTCTTTTTCCCCCCCTGTGCTGCCTCGTCTCCAGGACAATAAGCAGCACCATGTCTGATTAGATTCAGAGTTCAGTGGTCTTGAACGCAGCATTTGTATCAGTTGTTGACGCTCCGTAACAACCGAACGTTTCACAACGGTTGCCCAGGTACTGAGAAAACAGAAGCAAACTGTAGAAAACGCTGGGGGTCTCGAATATAGTGGAAACAAATACGCCCTGAACCACCAACAATCTGACGCAATACTTCACTAAACAGGCTGTCTGAACGCTGCCTGTTGCAGGTGATAATTTGCTAAGCAGCATTAAGATTCCTTTTAATTTC
The DNA here is from genome assembly GCF_000485575.1 of Poecilia formosa. Taxonomy (NCBI): domain Eukaryota; kingdom Metazoa; phylum Chordata; class Actinopteri; order Cyprinodontiformes; family Poeciliidae; genus Poecilia; species Poecilia formosa. The sequence goes on from NW_006799951.1 coordinate 76,134, forward strand.
ATCTCCCTTTTCTCATTTAAGTTCCAAGATACAATATCGCCATAACTCAATATTAACAATTATAACTCAGAGTAATCAGGAATATGGGACACAAACTTTGCATGGCGATTTTATTGCATGTTTAGCTGAGAATGTCTTGTGCTACAATCAGCCTGCAGGGTAACAAGGCGTTTGAAAGTTGTAACTTTGAAGACTTAACAGAGTTGCATGGAGGGTATAATTAACTGAAGAGCAAAGTTAAGCACCAGGTTGTTGCCATTTTGTCTGAAAACTATATGTCCTACTTGGATTTGGCATGTGACAAAGTTTTGGTCTATCCAATTAAATTCTAAAATGGTTCATCCTAATTTCAAATAAGCTATTTTTAATGAGCCAATCTTAGGCTATAGTGAACCGTTGTCTGTTTTTTTTTTTTGTTTTGTTTTTTTTGTTCAAGTGAACATTTAGAGCTATCAAAGGGTTGCGGAAAAGCTGCTACAAAGCACTCAGCTGTGTTGCCGGATTCTCGTGCATTTGCTTTTGAGAGCTGACAGTGTTAAATCCCTCTTCAGCCCTTATCTTAATGAGGAATCGCAACACACAGTCCTGTTGTAAAACAACAATGATGGGGGAAAGCAGCTAATGAGGCTATCATGGTGTCGGGAGGGGCGAAAGAGCCATCTCAGGGCCCCGGCAAACAGAGTAGGGCTCTGCTGCGCGGCGCGGAGGGACCGAAGAGAGACAGAGCTCACATTGATTGCACAGGGTCGAGAGGCAGAGCCGGATGGAAACCGGAAGATGCCAGGACTCATCAGCTGAATTAGATCGGCGCTTGATGTTTTGAGCTGCCTGCGAGCTGATTGTTTGCTCATTCTGCTGCGAGAGAGCAGCCGTGAGATTATGCTGTTTGTTTTCCCAAAACCATAGGGAAATTTTTTATGCATTTGAGCTTGATTGATCAGGCACGATGCGTTCCTGCAACATTTCACTGGTGTATGTTTACACTCAGTTAGATGAATTACTTCGGGGGTGCGTATAAGATTATTATCATAAGCTATGTAAATGAGCAAATCAGACACTAAATGCTGCTTTTCTGTTCAGTATTCATGTAAGATTCCTCACTCCTAAAAGATACATAGTCTTTTTAAATCTATTATAAGAACATATACTCTTATTGTGTGTTTTTTCATACCTCCATCTCATCTTACATGTGTGACTGACTCAAATTTAAGAACAGAATGTGTGGCAATGTATGTCTGCATCCTATCAAGTTTTTTCTTTTTTTTTTTCTTCTTCTTCCACCTGCCAGACTCTCACCCGTCATATCCGCCTTCCATGTGTGTAAAGCGGGAGCCCCATGAGGCGTCCTTTGCCCCCTTCACCCCCTCCTCTGTTGGGGATTCTGCTCTAGCTGACATCTTACCCCACCAGTCCAGCCTCTCTGTAGAAGCCTCCACTCCCAGCTACCTTCCCCATGCCCACGGCCCCTGCTACAGCCAGTATGCCAGCCAACTCTTTATAGCAGGTACAGCCTTACCCATGAGGCCCGACAGTCGAATAAAAACGCGAAAAAAAATGTCCAGCTGATTTACCTCTGTGCTCACTTTTGCCCGTTTAGCAATTCTCGGTTGCGCATCAAATTAAAACAGCCACCTTCCCATGCTGCTTTTTGGCTCTGCTGTTGTGGATACAGGAGCTGAACTGACTGTTCGGCCCTCATTATCAGACGCTAGGCTCTTCCCCTCTCAGCAAAGCCGCTCTCCAATTCTGACCTCCTGCTCATCTCTTGGGTTAACAATAGACCTTCTAGTCGGTCCAGCCTCGTGACAGGCTCAAAGTCAGGGGGGTCAGTGGAGGTGCAAAAAGGGTGTAGGGCTGGCAATGACTGCAAAAGCGTATATGCTGTTGCCAGAGATTGGCTTGGACCCGAGGCACCCTTACTTACCCAGACCCGGTGTTGTCACTGTTAATTAAAAGTCCGAATATGGAGCAGAGTGCAGAGATAGTTCTCGCTGGTACAATGTTCTTGTCAGTTTAGCTGCCAAGCTTAAATAACTAATGTGATGTTGCAGTCTATTATTTATAACACGAATGTTTCACACAAATTTATTCCAATAGAGTTGGAATAAGCGTCATGATTTTGCAGCTCTGCAGGCCAGACCAAAAGTCATGCCATCTCAAGGGGTTTTATTTATGCCTGTTGATTTGGATTAAGTTAAACTTTAAGTCAAATTTAAAAAAAGGAATCTAGAATTACAGATATATATATTTTTAAAAACTGCAATATTTATGTTTATGAATTCAAGTACCGTTTACTAAAAATCAGCTGATTGGATATGTGAAGACAGATTTTTTGCAACTACAACTTTTGTGGCGAAATGACATTAAAATGCTGCAAGCCCCATTTTATTTATTTACTTATTTTACTTTACCAATAAATGTAATCCTGCTATCATCTGAGGTGTAGGCCAGAAAAGAGTGAAATACTTTAAAAACGGGGGTTCAAAATAAGACAAAGACGTAATAAATTAATGGTAATAAACATGTTGTAACTCATTTAATGACATTTTCTCTCCTGTAGTCATCGATAAACATTTTATGAACATAACACTCTGAAGCTGGCAATCGCAATTTCCACTCAAATGTCCAGAAAGACATTTCCATTTTAATTTTGCAGCAGTAAATTAGCTTTCTTTATGTCAGTACCAACTCTGTACTTCACTTTATAAATGTATTGTTTGTTGGTGTGCATTGCAAAAAAAAAAAAAAAAAAATATATATTTATATATATATATATATATATATTCACAATGGTGCTTCACTTATATACATAATATGCTTCTTGTGCATGCAATCTAAATTTTTATACAACTATTTTAAGAAAGCTTATATTCTTTAATAATTGGGACTTAATCTTGCTAAAACAATGACTTTTTGTTCAGCTAAAATGTGCAATACTACACTAAAAATACTGTATTTAATTTGTTTAATTGGTTTCTCTATTCACGCATACTAGTCATAACACCTTAACTTGTACTTACAGGTCGAGAAATGGCGAGCACCACTTTACCTGGCTACCCACCCCATGTCCCCCCCACAGGACAAGGCAGCTACCCCACCTCCACACTTGCAGGCATGGTTCCTGGTAGGTCAAGCATTTATTTATTTATTTATTTATTTATTTATTTATTTATTTATTTATTTATTTATTTATTTATTTTTCTGGTATCCTGATAATTGTACTGCTAGCAAGCACAATGAGCCTTCCTTTCAAAGACTCTCACAGAGCTTGAGGTCATTTAAGAGTAAACACCTGTTTGCCAAACATTAAGATACAAAAGGCGGCAGCGGAAACAGTGCAGAGCTTTTACTCCCGGATTGAAGCGAGCTCGTTATAGCTTTAGAAGTCTGCGGTTACCGTGCGGTTAGCGTCTGTGGATGAGGACATTAGATGAACTCGATAGACGATCACCACAATCAGTGGCCGTGAGATAGGACAGTTCCTCTCAGTTACACTCCAGCTCCCAGCGCTCATTACCCTCGCCGTTTCCACATGCGGCGCGCTCTCCCCAGCCCCGTCGATAAACACTGCCTGTGCACCTCTCCTCGCCTCCACGGACACGCAGGGCTACAGAGCGTATCTCTTTCCCCTCTACTTAACCTGTAGTTCAGGTTCACAGCAAACAGTTAAGGGTCAGAACACAGAGGCGTAGAGGGCCTGTAAATATTTAAATCACTATCTCTCTCAGGGACGAGCTCGAGTTACATGAGCAGCGGTGAGGATGCTGGAGCAGCCAGTGTGTGTAAATCTGTCGTCCAAACAGCTGAAGACACAACCGCCTCTGTTGTTTAAAGACATACACGGCTCAAACCGCAGGAGGCAGCACTCAAAACAGTCTTGCGGATTTTACAGTACAACCTGGAGTGTGTGCATTACCAATTATCAAAGATTACATTGAGGCAAAATTTAATGTTCGTTATTTCAGAAGTAAAATACAAATACCATCAATATCTATGGATTTTTTCTGCTTCTGAGCGGTCTACTGACTGACCCTAAACAATGGTAAAGCAAAACCCATTTTTCAGCTGCCCGCTGATGGAACAGCCAGGTTTTATAGTCCTACAAGGAAGAGACATTTAGAAACCCTGGACATCACTCTGGGAATCCCTATGAACTGGACATGACAGACAGAGAGAGAACCTGGATGTGTTACGACGTGCCAGAGAAAAGGATCAGTGCTTAAACAGACAGACAAAAATCCTGGATGTATAGTAAAAAGGACAGAGGAGAGACAATTGAATTTAAAAAGAAGATTGCTAAAATGGAAGTGACTTGATTGGATGATAAATACATATATGAGTTGGACAATGCAAAATACATATATTTTCCTGTTTACAGTTATCTCCACTAATGACTGCTTGTCTCCGTTTTCTCACCAGGGGGTGACTTTTCTGGAAACCCTTATTCTCATCCCCAATACACAACCTACAATGAGGCTTGGAGGTTCAGTAATCCAGCGTTACTGAGTAGGTACATCCACTGACTTTGTCTTCATTCCCGTGCCTTACACTCTCAACTTTTACACAATTTTCCACATTTAAAATAATGGTCCTAAATCTTGTTGATTGGGATTTTATTCTACAAACCAACACACAGTAGTGCGAAATTATGACAGAAAGTAAAAGAATAAAAATGGTTTTCTATTTTTTTGACAAATAATAATCTTTTTTTTTTTATGTATAAGATGTATTTAATCGGAAAATCTAAATAAAATCCAGTCAGATATAAAAGTCATTTAGCAATTAAGTAGAGCCCATCTGTGTATAAATCGTTTTCAGTATAAATCCATCAGTTTTTTTGAAGGCTTCAGAAATTAGTTAGAGAACATCAGTGATCAAACAGCATCAAGAACATCAAAGAAAAGATGAAAGAAAAAGTTGTAGATAAATTTAAAGCTCATTAGGTTACAAAAAAATATATCTCAACCGTATATTAACAAAAAACAGTACTGTTCAATCATCCTCTGAAAATGGAAAGAGTGTGGCACAAATGCAAACCTGCCAATACATGGTTGGTCACCCACCTAAACTAAAAGGCCGAGCAAGGAAAACAGAAAACGTGGAAGAAGGAGCTTTGGTTACATGAGGTTAAAAAAGCCCCTTGATCAAAACATCTTGAACACACTATATCAACAATGAAACAGTGATGGCAGCATCATTCTGTGGATTTTTTTTTTTTTTTTTTACAGAAAGGCCAGGAAAGGTGGAGTTGATGGCAGGATGGATAGCATTAAAATATTTAAAAAAAATCTGGGAGGCTGCAATAGGCTGTAGATTGGGATGGAGACTAAACTTCCAGAAGAAGAGAGAAAATAAATGGGGCCAGGTACTTTAACTCCTTAATGTCCATTAGGAGTTAGATTTTATTGACTTAAATAATTGACAGAGGAAAGCAGAGACACTGAATATATATGTCTATTTATTTAATAATTTAGCTGCAAAAATTTTTATTGAAAATTTTGGCTATACATATATCAAAGTGCTATGAATCACGAATTATAAATTACAAACCCTGCAATTGACTTGATTTTAATCAAGTCCCATTTCTAATTATATATACATACAAAATCACATTCATATGTTCGAGAAGCCTAGTCAAAGTCTAGAGTAGACCAAAATCTAAATCAAAATCAGTGGCAAGACTTTTAAAGCAATCTAAACACATTTGCAAATAAAAATTTGAACAGGTTTTATTCTCCACGTGTGCAAAGTAGAGTCCTAGCCCAAAAGACTTTCAACTGTAGTGCAACAGTGGGGCTGAACAATGTTTAGCATACTTTTCTGTCATTTATTTGTAAATACCTGTGATCTAGTATATCTTTCACTTCAGAAATCTTAATATAGATTGCAATGAGACAAAATGTTAAAAAATTTTTAAAAAAAAAACAGTGTCCAAGGCAAGGCACTGTAACTGATCAGATTTAAATGTGTTTTCTGCTCTTTTATAATCGACTAAAATCACCAGACGCTGTGACTGTTCCTTTCAGAGACGGTTGTCCTGCATCATGTTTCTAACGGTTTCCAACGGCTCGTTCTTCTGTTAACTTTCAGGTTCCCCTTATTATTATAGTGCCGCATCCCGTGGCTCCGCGCCTCCCGCTGCTGCCACTGCCTATGACCGCCACTAGTCACCCCGGAGACCAGCTCAAACTGCAGGGCCGGAGCTTCAACCTCCACGTTGTTCCTGTCTGAGAAACACTGGGACCTCTTCATCTTACGCGATAAGGACGAAGGACGAACGAGGCTGGAGCCGGCGCACCCAGCTCTAGCTTTTACGCATTTTGGGTCAGAGCAAGGGGGGGGGGGAAATCCTGAAGGAGTTTGGAGCCTGTAAATTCCTCACAGGCTTGAACATTTCCAGAATGACTTCAACAGAATCTATAAATATATATATTATCAAATATAAACTGAAGAAAAAAAACGTGTGAAGAATACCATGTGGAAAAATGTTTGTGGGATTTATAATTTTTTTTTTTTCTTTTGTCTTTTCGTTGCTGTTGTTGTTATTTTATTCATGAATCCTCACACTTCTTTATGTAATAAACTGCAGTATTTTTTGTCTGCTCTCAAGAGACATTTCCAGGAGTGATTGATGGTGGTCCCACCGATTGATAATGTAGCAACTTACGCCAGTGTTGCGGGCCTGCTTGTTACACCTAAAAAAGATGGGTTCTCCACATTTACAGTAGAACAAACTTTTTTTGTTTTGTTTTGTTTTCTGGTGCTTTGACATAATTCGTTCAGTCGTCCTTCTTCTCCTGCCCATCCTGAGCTATCAGCACGTCCTTCGACGTTTACCGATCCTCCGTTCCCAGAGCAACGTCGCACCTGTGGCAAACAATCAGATGTAAAAATGTAAATTCTTTTGCAAAGTATAAAAAAAAAAAAAAATGTGTGGTGACCATGAATTTATAAGGGTCATGTCAGGATTTTAAATACTTCAACAATGTGAGGGATTTTTCTGTCAAAGTTTTTATGTAAACAAACTTATCAAAGATTTTCTGGATTGTTTTTTTTTTGTTTTGTTTTGATGTTTTTTTTTCTGTCATGTTCCTTTGCTCTTTTTTGCACTAACAACTCCGTTTAATTGATTTTTTAATCATCTTTTTGAGGAACAGTTACCTAAAAATCTCAGTTTAAAAGTGCATAGCTAAGTTAAACACACAAACAATTCATCCTGGAGCTCTTTGGCTAAATGAAGCCTCGTGATTCAGTTGCATAAGTAAAACCACAAGATGCCCTGCAAAGGTTAGAAAGATGATGCAGTTGTGATAAGAATAACCATAAATTAGCTTCAGTAATTGCCTTACAAGCTTGTTTTGTCAACCTAAACTTACACCTCTTTAGTAGAAGTCACACATTTTCCTCTTCACAGAGGCTGAAATTGAGCATTTGTTTTTGTTTGACTGTTTGTTTTGGGGGAAATATTCTGTGAATGTACTCCTCCTACCACATTTGCCAAAGACTTAGTTGGATATTTAATATTTTATTTACAGTAAGTTTAATATTTCAGTATTATCTTATAAGAGAGTCAAGACTCAACACGTAACGCCGAGACAGGTGAACGACATGATCCTTGCGAGGAAGGTGAAATCCAGTGGCTTAATATTCCAACAGCTGCAAACTAAGTGCTGCTTTTTAGAAAGACGTGTGAATAATGTGAAGACAATTTGTCTCTGTAAATATATAACATCGTACAGAAACACCGCTGCAGTATCGTACTAATGTACCAGCTCCCTTTGTAGATAAACACACTGAAGCTCATGAAAAAAAAAAGAAAAAAAAAAAAAAGAAGAAAAACGTGCATTACATTTGTGTCTCAGTGTAATGTTCTGCTCTGAGGAAAGTATAACCTATGGCTATATAGCAGTGGCAGGTTTCAGATGCTAACATTCACATAGGTTGTCTTTTGTCGTTTTTGCTTTTTTTTTTTTTCCTCTTTGATTTGTTGTCATGATGGTGTTTTATGTCACTATGCAATGAGTTGAATGGCTTTCTGTCACTGTTTTGTTGTCGGGCTCAAAATAACCGGTCCCCATGGAGAACAGTACAAAGGTTAACTAAAAGATTCAAACAACTCGTGGTGAGAAATGTTTTTTTTTTTTTTTAACCGTTTTCGCTTCCGTTTCACTTAAGAAGACCTGGGTAACAATCACAAGATGTCATCCTGTTTGCTGTTTGTAGATGTAATCATCTCCTTGTGCAGAAACGCAGAAGCCTCAGACGCAAAACTATCTGCCATCCCTCCGTTCTACCATCGATAAGACTAACAATGGGCAACCAAGCTAAAACCTGCTGTCAGGAAGAGAACCAGGAAAGAAGAGAACAACACTTAATCTGAAAGCAAACTTCCACAAATTGCACTTGCATATCTGAAAACGTAACAACGTGGTCATTCCTCTCGGATGTGAAGCACCTCTGCTGGACCGGGTCACCCGCTGCTGTAAAAGATGATACAGGACACGTGTCACGGACATTAAAAAGGATCTGATGAAAATCTATAAGGAAAGCCTCGTGGCCTCAATCATTGTTCCTTTTCAGTTCTGTTCCTTTTTTTTTTTTTTTTTTTTGTGCACATGAGAAATAAATTCTTTTATATGTCCATTGTTGACTTGCTGTGTCCTCATTATTAACTCCATAAGAAGTGATTCAAGGATCAAGGTTGAAGCGGGTGGGTGCGTGTGTGTGTGTGTGTGTGTGTGTGTGTGGGATGCAGAGTCTCTCCTCAGGGCTTATTGATGTTTGGGTTTATGAACAGTCAGGCCAACAATGCATTCATAGATTATTACTCTAGAATATGAAATGCACAAAGTTTCATGGCGTAATGTTGAAGTGTGTGTTTTTTTGTTTTTTGTTTTTTTTGTGAGGCAGTGAGAAGAAACGATATAAATGGTGATTACCATTTAATTAGCCCGTGTCAATCGTAAAAAGAACAACATAGTTTTATGGACGTGGATGTGCATATGGGCTGACAGAAGAGAGTTAAACAAAGAAGCAGGATAGTTGGGAATGCAAGAGAGCATTCTGACTTACAGTCTATTTAATGATGCATTGGTTTCATCCCGCCATAGCCCGCTGCTGCTGCCGCCGCTGCTATTGCTGCAGCCGCACTCTCACTCTGAAACGCACAAACGCAGTCAGTTGTAATTCAATTTCTCTGCTTTCCTCTGCCTATTGTTTATTTCATGGATCCCCCGTGAAGCATCAAAAGCTGCTGTTTCTGTCAGCCCCTAACTGTCCTATGTTTTGTCATTCAGGGCTTGTTAAAAGATAAAACACACACACACACACACACGCACACGCATATACACACACACACGCAGGCACGCATACACATGCATTTCCTCTTCCCCCAGCTGAGAATTCCCAGTGGTAAAATTATTCCATTTAGATGGGAACTTTTTTGTCACTACCCTGTCTAAATTGGCATATCTGGCTCTCTCTGAGAAACCAATAAACTGTGAACCCGGATGCATCTGTCAGTCAAGCTCATCTTTACTTTAGCAGGTCCAGATGACAACAACAGCAGAGGAAACACACACACACACACCAGGCAGAAGGCGGCGCACTGATTGGCTCTCATCAGTTAGGCATTACGAAAAGCACCTGTCATCCTCGGGGCTTCTCAAACCGACACAGAGAGGCCCCTGCCATGGGGCCAACGGGGCCACGCAGAAGACTTACTCAAACACTTCACCCTCATTGTCAGCCTGGCCCACTGATGCCCCACAGCTTGGCCTCTCTGGTGTGATTCATGTCTGTCACCGATAATTTATACAGCAAAAATATGCCTCAGCTAGCAGGTGGAAACAGTCTTGGGGAAAGCGCTGAAAATATAAAAGCTTCAGACATCAATCGACTGGACTGAAGACTGCTTTAAACGTTAAATCTTCCTAAACTGGGTCAAACTTTGTTTAGTAACTTGATAGTTTTTATTTGCTGAAGGGAGATATTGTGCATTAATGAGCGTTTTGATAAGCGCAAATATGAATATGTCCAATTACATTCAAAGCTGATAGCCAGTGTTTGCTGGATTCCATATGGTGCAGCCTGAATCACCTAAGATTAATAAAATAGTTAAAAACTTAACCCAGGGAGGAAAAAATTAAGATAAAGTGCATCATATAAGAAAATACTATATGCAACAATTCAGACAAGTAGTCAAATTCCATTTGAAAATACACAGCATTAAAATTTTATGAAGTAACCATGCATCCTATTAGAGGATGAACTTATACATTTACACAAGTGTGTCTCTGATCATGCCAGGTGCATTTACAAACAAGTTTGTTGATATATTCACATGACTCTATATGTACCAAACACACACACAAATACACTATAAAATCCCATTTGTCTTCAGTATTACTGTATTTACAAATTTGGGTGGATACAACCTTTAGTGGCATACAACAAAAAGGGAATGCCCCTAACCTGAGCACAGTCCAGTTTATAGGCTCCTGTATGGGTGAACCGCTCATTTGCTAATTAATGAATTGAGTCTATATTAAGTATAAATCATTTAACTTGGAGACAAAAGTTTCAAAGCTGCCTTAAAACTATGAGCAAAGTCAATTTTCAGACATGAGGTAAATCCATGCTGCACAGGAATCATTCTCTGGTTTGGTAATTTCTCAGTCTCCAGGTCAGGATCTTGACATCCAGCTCACCAGCAGTTCACAAAGCCAATTTTATTAAACATGTTATCATGTAAATTGAGATTTACCTTCTATTGGCACAAACTTTAGGATAGGGGTTTTGATCAAAGCTTAGAGTGGCTGAGACCTAATTGTATGCATGGGCTCAATGTGGCAAATGCATTCCACATTTTAAACTTTCCATTCACAAATCAATTATTCATATTCATTCACAATTCAATTATTCATATTCCTTGAACTTTTTTTGTCATTTGGTAAAATTACATTCGACTGAGGATCAAAAAGTTATAGGAATATTGCAAGAAACTACTTGTTCCAGAAAGTTTCCCCAAACCAGATTTTGTTTTTGAAGGCGGGGGAAAGCCTCCCACCACCTCTTCTTCAGAGATGCAACTTCTACAGATACCTTTACATTTCACTCCTTTCTGTCCTTCACAAAATTCTTCAGACATTGGTTAGCTGAAGGTCTCACTTAAACCCGGGCTTCAGTTTTCAGCACAACAATCGTTCCTTGCTCAAACTTATACAGTGCGAGACTTGATGAGTCTGGTGGTGTCAAACAGTACCGTTCAGAGACGAGGACCGCCGGTGGCCTGGCTCTGACGTCCTGTCATCCGCCTGCATGGGAGCCTGTCATCAGCCTCATCATGTGGTTGTCATAGTTGATGCAAGTGAGGGGAGAGGCCAGCCCTCCCGTGTCAATCAACGAGCCCTCATTAGAAGCAGCTTTAATTAGTGGCTGCACGGGAGCAGCGCTGTTCACAGCGCTGTCTTCGTTAACTCTGTTAATCCCAAATGAATTTGTGTTAGGGAGACAAAGCGCTGCATTAATCCAGCGTTGCATCTTTAAATCAAAAAGATGTATGCGTCTTGTCATTCCTGTAAAGAGAGCGTATAAGATGTGAAAGCTTCCCTGGAACAGTTACTCTGGATTTTGTCCCTGTATAAAGATGCAAGGAGTTTAGAGATGATTAGCGTTTTGTTGCAGATTTCCGTTCTGTTTTTCGTTTTGTTTTTAAAGCTTTAGCTGCCAAACCTGACTCTAGCCAAATTCCAATAGCAATAAAATCCAAATTAAAAATTGTTTGTGCTGTGAGCAATCATTAATTTTGTAAAGACAAAATCATGCAACTCTTTGTAGAGCAGTTGCTGCAAGACAGTGTTTTACTCATATTTTCAAATGAAGTTAAAATGATGGAGTTTAGCATCTTGGATCACTTTCCCTAAAAGAACGTGTGCCATTCTACATGCTTAAACACAACCTTCTGAGAAACAGTATTCCCAAAACAAACAGAGCAATTTTATGTTTTGTTTTTCCATTATATGCTCAAAGTCTTGCTTTCTCTCGCTCGCTGGCAGCCTGAGCGAACCACAAACATGTCATAGGTAATACAGGTCCTCTGAACTTATTCCATCTGTTTGCTTCATTTTTTAACACCTATCTGATAATGAGAATTCTTAACTATATATACTCTTCCAACCAAGAGCGTTTGTAACACTTATGTGTGGGGCATTCACAAATTGGATAAATTATAGATTTTTAAGTCTCCAACCTTTTAGGGCCACTCAAACTGAAAGCCAGCAAATGAACAGTAGATTTCTCAAAATGTCTCTAAAAGAGCTAAAAAAAAAACAAACAAAAAAACAATATGCTAGGTTGTGAGAATGCTTATCTGAAAAAAAAAAAAAAAAAATCCCATCATCTCATTCCACGGAGGAAGAACTAAGGAGTCCAAGCCTGATTATGAGCTTATTTTCCCAGTTGGCGGGTGAGACCATCCAGGCGACAGGAACATGACTTTGTGATGTTTGTAATGAGTGAGCATTGATTGACTCAACACAGTCTAAAGAGGTCTCCTACCACGTTCAAGCTCAGAGGCTTCTCAGACTCTATGTGCATCCTGCGCTTCGGCGTGGTTCACAATTAGAATAATGAGCACTCCAAGAGCTGTTGCGGCTTTTCTCAACCTGGGCCTCATCTGCCAACTACGTGCTATTATACCATTCCTGTCCCTGTTAGATCAGTCAGCAGTGCAGAGCAATTTCCCTTCAAGGAGCTAAATTATCGTTTTAAGTGGCCACCGAGTAACACATAGTGTAATTAAGCACTAAATATGCCCTGATACCTGATTATGTCACTCTCAGGAATGGGTGAAGAGCTCTGAGGAGGCAGGCTTGTGTTATTGGTGTGTGCATGTAAAGTGGCAAGGAGGGACTTTAGGTTGGGGAGGAAGTGTGTGGAGGTGCAACAAAGGGCCAATATACGTACAACAGAGTGGCCCTGACCTGCTTGCCCTCTTCAAGCTGAGAGAAAGTGTTGTGTCTGGCAGACGTTCATCCTGTGGAGGGGGGAAGGAGGGGGTCGATTTGTTTCATTCCTGACTGTTTTGGGAAGACAGTTCAGCATAAGCACCGATACGTCCGCATCTCAAGACGGATGAAAAATGAAGAAGCGACGTGGAATGAAGAGGAGGAAGCTCACAGCAGACAACCCCCACAACCTCTGACTGGCTCCCCCAAACTGTCCCAACTACGCCTCAGCTCCTCCAAACCCACCCCGGTACAATCACACACATACTAACACACACTCTCCTCCGTCTCCAGCCTCCTCCACCACCCCACCCAGCACCCAGTCACTGTCAGGCCAAACACATGATGAATTGCCCTGTCAACAGAATTCATTCAGGGACCAATTAATTCAGCAGAAATGAACTAGAGCCATCAGTCGCTGAAAAACTCAGTGCAAAGAGAGCAAAGTAGACCCACTTCAGAAAAAACAAGGAAGCGAGGGAGGGAATGGTGGGGGGCGTGGGGTGGGAGAGAGCATGGTGGAGACAAGAGGGCAAGCGTAAGAGAGAGGGAGAGGGAGCGTGGTGGAAGTTAGTCTGACAGAAATTGGTCATTTAATGCTTTAGCGCACTGGAGACAGCCCCTGTCATAGACGAAGGCATGGCAGGGGCTCCCCTGGTATTTTATTTATTAATTATCCCATGCAGCGAGGGGCCTTTAACTGTCTCCGTCCAGCCTCATCAGCCCGAGTCCCTGTCATTTTCTCTCCACAAACAGATCCTTTAACACCGTGCTCCAGGTTAATGGAGACAAAGCCAATATCCAACCAACCTTGCCTTCTCCCCCAAATACAGTATTCATCTGTACCTTATCCAGGTAATTATGTCTCAGGCGATCTCCTGAATATGTCATTGGGATGCTAATAAACCACTTTAGATCTGGCGTGCTGAACACGTCTGACCTTTTCAACTTGCTGCTTCATGGTGGTTAAACCTCCCAAGGAGGGCAGCAATTATTTACACCTTACAAGGAGCTGCATCAACAACGGCTCCAAATAATTTCATGATGGGCAGAATACATTAGTCAAGACAAACTCGTATTTACTTCGCCATAACTGATGGCTGAAATGTGGCAAGATTCTGAGTGAAACCTTTGTTTCCTCAAAAGAAGACGCTTGCCAGCATTTGTTTTATCGGCGGTGACAAATTAGTCCTCTGAAGGGCGATGTCGGCACCAACTAATTAAGGTGTCGTGCGATTTTGGGCTCCAGATCAAAAATGTGCTGATTCATCCCACTGGTGATTATCGGGTCCATATGGTCGATGTACAGCGAGCTACATTCAGAAATACTATCGGGCCGCCGCAGCACTGCCGCTGCCAAAAGTTTGACAGAATCTTTTGTGGCCGAGCTGCGTGGTGTTCGTCACAACCCTGAATTATTTACCGCGTCTTTTCTTTAAGCTTGGGATCCTCCAGCGGAAAACATGGGACCAGGGTCAGCTGGGAGGCTGCCTGCGATGGATTGTTACTCTTCTTTGACGTTAGGAAGTGAAATCCAACACTGTTTCCACTGTTGCTCTTTATGGGCTTATGTACCTTGTAAGCCTCCATTTTAGTTTCACCCCATAGGTTTGGGGGATTATCACACCTCCATGTTACTTAACATTGGGTTTAGGACAGTTGGTGTTAAATGCTATATTCATACAACAATCTGTGAGACCTAAAAGTCAGTTTACAGATGCTCTCAATATAAAGGTAGTTTGAAAAGAAGTTTTTAGATGTGCAGACATGCGAGTCTTTGGGAGTTGGTAAGATGTGGTGGTGCTACAAAATGTTGACATTTCAATAAAACCCATCAAAGTTGAGATTTTAACACGATAAAGTGAAAAGTTCAAGAGGCAGGAAGACTTTTCCAAGGTATTGCATCCTAGCAATTACAGAAGGAAGTTTCTTGCTACACAAGATCAAAATGTGTATTTGTAAGGAGTGTAAAACACTGGAAAATGTTTAAAACAACATTTTCTTTATTGATTTTGTTCACATGGTTGTGATCTTTGAAAGAATAGTTGACCAATAGTTTGCTACGATCTCTGAAGGCCTTTACAAAGTTTGTTGTGGTGCTTTTGAAGCTTTTTTACTGATCTTTATTACCTAGTCCACCTAGGGCGAAGAGCATTGTACAGTGATTAAAAGCTCCAAATTTGCACAAGTGAAACAAAAACATTTATTGCCTAAGAAAACTATTCACAGTGATGAAGGCACTTTTGAAGTACTTTTTTTTTTTCAACAAAAAGGGGGAGGGGGAATCAAAACAACTCAGAACATTTCATTTTAGGTCTAACAACCATCCATGTCTGCTGGTGGTGGTCAGATGGCTCGGTGACAAAGCCTCGCTGAATTTCATTTGTCTCCCTGTTCAGTGGATAAAAATTATCTACTGTACAGCAACTTTTTAAGTAAAATGGTCTTGTCGGTGCAAAAAGACGGCCTTGTGTCTAACAAGAGGAACTGTGCCGTGTTTGAGGTTTTTCATTCAGCTGAATGTTTTGGAACAGCTTTTGTGTCTTTGTGGCAAGATGCCAGATGTAAAGTGCCTCAGTATGTCAGATGTTGTGTTCTTGAGAAAGGGCAAAAAAGGGAATATGGATGAATAATTTAATGAGAAGCAAATATAAATTACAAAAAAAACCAGAAAGGGTCAAATTAAGGGGGAAAAAAAACGTTAGATATGAAAGTACACAGGAGATGCCAGCAGGTTGTGGTAAACTTAAATGCTGGGAAGATGATTATTGCAGTGGGAACAGGTGAGACTGATTGAATGTGGAACAGCTGTGAGACTCATGAGCTGAGTGGAAAATCCCAAAATGCAGGAAGGATCAGATAAACTTTAGCTAAACAGAATGACATGGCCAAAAGATGCAAAGCAACTCAGGAACAGATGTAGCAGGAAAATCAAGACAACAGAGTGAACACCAGCAACTAAAAAACAGCAATTATTTCTGAAAAGAAATAAAAAAAAATAAACATAGCATAAAATAAACAAATTATTTCAACTCAAAATTTAAATTTAGACTTCTTTTGTAAATAGTATTTCTTTGAAAATTGTCCAGGAACAGATTAAAAGAAGACAAAATATAGGCAAAAATCTGTGAATTTTTTTTAGTACTTCAACAACAACAAAAACTCAGCTATTTATTAAGTAACAAAAAAATGACTCGAGACTTTTGCTCAATGCTTCAGCTGACTCCCATAACACTTCAGCTCAATTCTTTTCTCCTTCAGCCTTGCTTTGCCTCCACCTGGTGCTTTACTGTAGTGCTAAGCGCAGTGAAAACACACCTAATAGATAACAGTGGCGTACAGGCCAAGTGAACCTGACAAATGGAACGGAAGAGCTAACAGAGAAGAAAGAGGTGCTTAGGCCAACTGTCACAGGTAAAGTGCTTTTCTGATTTCTGTTTACTCACCAGCCTTGAAACCTGACTTGTTTTCCTGCAGCTTTGCTGGCGAGATTCTGCCTGTGAGTCAGCTGGTTGTCAGGTTATCTTAGGAGGGGGGGAAAAAAAATAAATAAAAAAAAACCTCCAGTTTGGTGTCTAATTTTGCAGGAGAAAAAGTTACAACGCGTATGTTCTGAGAGGATGACAACCAAGCTGCCTAAAGCCTCTCTGTTCTGCAGCTCAGTCTCCTCCTTTAGAGCTATTTTGGGGAGAAACGTATGTGAAGAAAATGTCTTTAAAAAAGAGAAGATATGTGCAGTAGAATATAATTAAATAAATGAGACTAATTAGGAACATGAGAGCAGGTGCCAGGCTATACACTGACAGGGAAGACAGCAAGACAACATGCCTGCACTAAAAAGAAAAAAAAAACTAAAAGAAAAAAAAAGCACAGTCACAAACACACACACACTCACACATATGTGCACACATATACACAGCTGCGGTTATGAGGGTGGATGGTGACAGGCATGGGGACAAAACAACTTTCTGCGTTTTGTCATGTGAAACCCCGCAGGAATACTCATGACAGGAAGCAGAGACCCAGGCTCCACGGGGGTCTCCTGTTCCTTTGTCTCACACACATTCTCTTTATTATTTTGTTCTGCAGCGGTGGAAGGAAGTTTGCACAAGCCAAAGATTTCTCTTCCCTAATTATTTCAGCTTACTCGAGACGGCAAGCTGTGTAATTCACAGGTTTTCCTCCTCTAGAGCCTGTTAAAATGCTCCTCAGGCTGAGGCTGTTTCAGAAGGGTCGATTTGGAATGAAGAATAAAAATTTAATAAACCTGAAAGAGACGGAAATTTGAAGAAATGAATGCTCTCCCTGATGTAGAAGACGAAAAGATGCATAAGGACGCAATGGTGTTTAAGTCATGTAAAAGACATTTTGTGTCTTTAAGCAAAATTCTAACTTAAAAATAAAATCTCAATTATTTGCATTAATACGAGCAACTTTCTCTTTTGCAAAGAAAATATAAGAAAGAAGGTGAAAAAAAATGGTTATTGTCCAAACTAGTTTTGTTTCTCACCCTTAATTTATTGAACCACGTTGAGCTAGACAAAAACATCACTGGCAACTAAATAAATGTATAAATATACTGAAATCAAGTCATCTTTAAAGCTTGCTCTAATCCCCTCCAAAAACCCAATATGTTACTTTTGAATTATTGCTAGAAAAAAACACAGCCTTTTAAACCATCACTTCAATAAGATAGTTATGCACAAATTAGCTAAATTTCAATGCAAATCTGTAGAGAATGCTTAAAGTAAGGGACATTTAGGACAATCATGAATGCAGTAAAGCAGCTCTGAATCAGCAGCAACCAGCTTTTCTATTATCCTTGTAGTAGAAAATCGTTCCATAATTTGGCAGCAGCAACACTAAAAGCTCTCTCTTCCTCTTAGCTTTTACATCATGGCTTCTCCTGGTCTTCACCTGCTTCTGTAGCGTCGCACTTCACACGACGCCGGTGTTAGTTTCTTGTGGGTGCGGGCCGGCATGTCGTGTCTTTCGTGGACTTCATGTTTGAAGGAGCAGATTGTGCTTGTGTGTGTTATGTTGCACAGCGGTGCTTGACATTTCTTTCATCAGCTCTGTCTAAAATCATTCCACTCACAGCTAAAATATTTATAACTATGAATTACATTTTTCAAAAGGTATCACTCCCACTGAAAGTTTTATTGCTGCTCAAGGAAAAAGAGCAACACTTGTTCAAATAAAAGTGAGTGAACATTTTGAGTTTCCAAATAGAATCTGTGTGGTGGTTTCTTTCTTGAAAGCACACAACATAACAGCAGTAAGAGGGGCTACATGATCCTGCAGCTAAGGCTCTGTAGAGCAGACAGCTCAATATCTGGCCTTAGTGCAGCTTGTCAATGCAACACCAAACTCTAGACAGGGAGAGGATGGGGAGTAGGGGAGGTTGGGTGCAGGGAAGGCTTTTTTAATTATCTGTGGTTGGGTCCGACTGTGCATCATCATTAGAGAGACTAAATAGCAGTGGTCACTGACTCAGGTAGAGGTAAACGGCACAATTAACAAGCTGAGGAGGGAGAACTGTATTCAATTTGAAAGCCTTCTCTCCTAATCCATCTCCAGTGATCAGCAGTGCTGCTGAGCTACGCCCTTTTACATTCAATTACATTAATCACGTTATTACCCTGCAAAAAGTCAACATTTTAATCAAGAACTGGCAAAGTAGGGCAGGACATTACGCCTAAACTGGAATGTGGCAAAGCGCAGAAAGCCGTTTTAAAGTTCTGCTTGCAGACGTTTTCTGTTTCAACAGGATTTAAAACCGTTTCGGTTTGGCATAATGTCATCGTGTTTACATTTGAACGTGTCAGACTTAATTTAATCTTTTATTTAAAACTTCACAGTGCTTGTCAGGAATTCAAGAAACCCTTTTTTTTTTTTTTCCCCCTCCACAAATCCTCTTGGCCGTAATCCCTGCAGGTGTGTGCGAAAACACAGCTGCAGGGTTCACCTCCCAACAACCGTCCTAAAGGGCACAAATTCCTCCGGCGTGCTTTTATAGGGCTCTCGGTGAGCACGCTCTCCAACACGAGGTGTTACTCATACATGGATTAAAACAACTTGTCTGAATGTATGCAGAGCTGTGTCTGGGACAGTGAGGTTGGAGGATTATTTCATTCACAGCAGAAAAGCAAAAAAAAAGCAAAAAAGCCAATTAATATGAATGTGTGCTTACTTCACCCCCAGTTCAAGTTGACTTTGCTGACTGACTGCTGACTGAACACACAAAGTGAATCTAATTTAGTAGAACCTCTGGCTAAGCAGTAGTTCCTCACCCATTTTCCCCACTAACAGGGAAGAAATCAATTCTCTGGCATCTATGACATTCAAGAGATGCTTGTCTTGTTTTTTATTCTTTGTTTTTTTTTTCCTTCTTTGTTTTCATGCTTCTTTTTGCATTTTGGCTTGTTAGGAGATCTGTGATGGCTGACCTGGGGATCAGGTTCTGATTAATGGGAGGGAAATTCTTGTTGTCCAAACCATAATGAGAGAAGACAGAGGTGAGAACAGCTCAATACGGGAGATAACCACTCTTTGATCCAAACGGTCATGCAGAACCTGTACTCGCTGCATCATCAGAAAGTGCACAGTTGAGCTTCTTGCTTTTAAGTCTCTTCTCAAAAACTTTAAACGACCAGAGCATCATGACGTAATGTGCATTCTCACTGGTGTTACATGGCGTCTTAAAGTATTCGTGCTCCTAGGACTTTCTCACACTCCAACATGTTGTAACCACAATCTTTGTTTGTTGGGATAACAGGTGATGGAGTATTTATAGGGCAATATATCAATTTCAACCATATATATATATATATATATATATATATATATATATTGAAATTAGTGTGTTTCCTAACACTACTTAATGAAAGAGTGGCAAAAAGGAAGAAATAATGCAGTTTGCCACACGCAGCATAGAGGACACTGCGAGTCACATAAATCAAGCTCTAACCTTTTTGGTCTACATCCAAGATGCTGTATGGGGGAAAAACAAACTGCACATCATGTCGGCTACACCTGTCCCCACTGTGAAGCATGGTGGTGACGGGAGCATGCTGTGGGGATGCTTATCTTGAACTTGGGTAGGAACATGGTCATAAAGGGCTGGAGGATGAGTGGAACTAGATGCAAACTTATCTTAGACAAGAAACTGTCTTTAGCGTGCATAAAGACTTGTGACTGGTTCATCAACCCTGGATATAGAAGCTGCGGAAGTCCAGAGTTAGAATGGCCCAGTCATAGTCCTTACTGGTAATGTTTAATGCAAAACTTTAAAAAAAATTGATGTTAACTGATGCTTTTAATTCATTTTTGATTGAGCTATTTCTACAAAGGAGATTGGGCAAAAAGAAGTTCAGTCAAGATGTAAAAATCTGGAAGAGATATTCCAAAAGATGGTGCAGGGTGACCAAATACATTAAAACCACATTTTAAGATTTACATTTGTTTAAAAGTAGAAAATTGTGAATCATATTCCTTCAACATCAAATGTATAATTCTACAAATGACTATCATAGTTCTTTTGAATATCAGTGAAATCATATTGAAATGCATTGAAGCTTTTTGTTGTAATCTGCCATACTTAAACACTTTTAGGGTGTATGCTTATGTTTGCAAGGCACAGTAAAATTAAACACTTTCCATTGTTAATACAGTGGTGTTGCAAATAATAGCGACTCATGATGCAGATTTCCACAATTCAATAATTGATTTCATGCAAAACATCAGCCTCCACATTTTCCAAATATTAGACTGTCTGCCAAATCTGAGTCTCCACTAACAAGAGCCATCTCAACTTAAGATGTCTTGTTAAACTGAGACCTTGTTCCCCAGTGGACCTGAATGTAAAACACATCTCCAGCCTTGACAAGCAATGTTAATCCATTTAGTGTAACGAACTAACACATCCCTAATTAAAATATGCCTTTTAATGATACATACTGACATCCTGGAAAACACTGTCACGCTTCCCTCCTTTAATACAGGAATATGCTAATTGTCTGAGTAACACTGGTGTTCAAATCCCAAGGCCACCTCTGTAGCATCCTCAGGGAGTTAAAGCATTAGGCTTTTCTGTTTAATAAAAAGAGCCCTTTGAACACAGTATTTCATTATGGCCAACCTCTTTTTCGTTTTTCTTTTCTTTTTTTTCTTTTTTTTTTGGTCACAGGAAAATGTTAGAGAGCTTCAGGGACTGCCACTGTTGATTTCCATTCATTTACAGACATTCAATTTACGATTCAGGAACCTTTCGGCCTCTGTGGTCCAGGAGCCGGAGGGCAGAGAGACACCATCAAGCTTCCACCACATCCTCATGGCAGCTCATTTAAAACGAATCAGGCTGATTGCTGAGTTGCTGCCCTCACAAGCCCAGGTGATAAAGCAATTAAAAACATCTAATTCTGCACCCCATATAAGGCCAGTAGGTAATTAACTATATATAATGCAATTCCTTTGTTACTTTTGCATTTTTTTCAACTGGTTGGGATTTTTTTTTTAAGTCCTCCGATGTGTAAGGATGGGTTTATGGGTAAAGAGGGACAGGTTTGCAACCCTCTCTGGCAGGGACTCTGGATGAGAGTACGGGGACTAGATAATAGGCTCTCTCAGGACAGATGAGGTCCATTTGGAGGTTAATTTAAAGATGAAGAGAGGACATAACAGAGAGAAAAGAGGACAGAAACAGAGAGGACATGGTGTCAGAGACACAAATTTCTGAAATTGCAAAACACCTTGTTAAATCATCTAACAAGATATATATACATAGTTTGGTGTGTCAGGATAAAGTAGGCTGAAAGACTTCAAAAGGTAGCGCATCGAGCCTCAATGTAGAGAAATAGAAGGTAAGACCCCTTGTGAGTGAGCACTATCTCTTTTGGATGAAGAAGCCCCCCTTTGAAACATTGAGGCATTGTTCTGATGCGAGAACTGCAGCCTTTGCCTTCCAATTTCCATTTCCTCCCCCCTCCTACCCCCACCCTGCAGTAAGGCTGAATCTGATCTGGACTCATTGGTGTGTGGATAATGAAGGGGTTACCAGGAGCTGGAAGAGGCCCAGTAATTCCCCGCACCGGGGAACTGGGTTTTTTGGGTGGGGTTTGGATGAGTACCCCTGCTCCGTGATGCATGCACTCATGTGAGCTTGTGACAGCCTTTACCCAAAATCCGGGGCCAGAGAAGAGATGCTGCATGCTGTTGTGATACGGAGAAACGGAGCCTGGCTTCAGACGTTTTAGTACTGCGCTTTCTTTTCCAGTGATTCAACTCACGTTTTTGCCTATATGTAATACGATCACGTATTCAAATGAGCGGTAAATAAAATCTAAAAACAACCAGCGTTGAGTTAATCATCCGCTTTAACACTTAACGTGGGAGTAACCTCTTCAGCCTGGGGTCACTGGAATTAGCATATCATCTGGCAAAACTGTTATCCACTGAGTGGGTGTCTCCCAGAGGGAGGTCACCTTAAACATCAGCATTAAGGCACCAAGAGACCCTGGCCCACTGCAGGGTCAAGTATCTCCTCTTCATTATGATAAAGATGTGAACAACCACCCAGCCTACTAACACTCTCGATAGTCTCTGAAAGCCTGACTCATCCTCTCTCAGGACCCGGCATTAGTTCCCATCCATCATCTGAATACTCCAGGCAGGAATCATCGGCGATCATTATAGCAACAGAGAGAGTCCCGATGATTGGCCCTGATTATAAGATCACAGGAATCCGAGGAGTGATCCATCATGTGCGGTGGCATACTAACGCCTCTGCATGATGGGGTTCACCTCAGGGGTCAGGGCCGGGTCAGTCAGGAGAGACTCCTTCTGTAGATGCTGTTGTCTGCCTCTTATCTGCCGGGGCGGTCCAATGTCACAGGCCACGGCAGAGCATGCAGTGACCGCTACAAAAGGCTTGGTGTCAATACAGCAAATATTTCAAACAAAAAAACAATTTTTTTACCCTCTTATTCTAGGCATTTCATGATTTTGCGCATTTGAAACCTTTGTACATTTCATTTCTGGACATACCTGAACGTGCATGTTTATGAGCAGAGATCTGATGCTGGACAGGTTAAAATGACAACTGACATAATGAAGAAAAAAAAAATTATATATATGATTTCTGAGCAACCATAGCCTATCCCACAGCATTTGAGTCTGTGCGATTTTCTAGCATATCTGGAAATATGTGTGCATCAATAAATGTCAAGAGTATTAAAATCCAAGTAAAATTACGCAGCACTTAAAACTGAGCAAAATAGTTTTACAACTTTTATACAATTTGATTAAATTTTTCTGCTGAGGAATAAATAGAAAAACATTGGCTTAAATTATACATGATACCAATTATGACAAACAAAAAGGTTACACCTGAAGTTAGAATGAGTTCCCATCTTGATGTTTTAAGACAATGCTAAAATTTATATATGATAATATATTAATTTTCTCTTCGGAAGAGATACAGACAAAAAGAAACATCTCACCCCCGTTAAACATGCGGTGCAGAGGAGGACCCACTGACCTGATCCTCCAGGAAACTGGTGCAACGCTACACGGTAGCCAGAGGCTGTGTGTTGTCATCCAAATGAGATAAGTTTATTTTCCCCAGACCGGCATTTGTTCCATCAGCCTGTAGGGTCACAGACCACGCTAGGAAGCAGTAGGGAGTCCTCCTCAGCACCTGCAGCTCCAGCAAGGTCGCCCGCAAGCAAGGGAAGGCTTTGGCCGCTGCCCAAATATCTGCTTGCACCTTCTGTGCAAACGCGCCAGCCTTAGGAAACCAGGAGGCAGCAATATTGTGGAACAAATGTCCTCTAATCTCAACCTGCTGGTCTGGGGGCCTCGATGGGCCCTCACAGTTACCCTGTCTTTGTGTTTTTTGCTTTTAGAGTGGATCCTGATGCAGTTAAAACTGTGTAATTTGTGACATTGAATCACCAGTCTGTAGGTTGAAAGCCAAACAAACACACAATCTGAGTGAGCTGCAGAGCTTTCTCAACATGTCGCATTAAGTTTAGTTTGCTTTTAGGTTTACTACATCGCTGCGCTTTCCTTGACTCAGTTATATCAGACATTTTTGACTTCCCTCATTTGATGTAGGTTAATAGTAATCGAAATAAATCAAAACATTTGAAACTGTTGACGTTCTAATATTTAGTGTCAAAACTTTACAATCAAATTACAAAACAGTTGCCGTTTCATCCTTGTTCCCCCATTATTAGCAATGTGGCAAAAAAAATAAAAATTCACCCTGAAAATTATATCGTGAAGAGCTCTTCACAGTAACATGCTGATATACTCGCATGCTTTATGTTAGTTTATGATACATGTTGTATAATAATGTAATAGCATTTACTTTGTTTTGAGCTAAAAATTTACAATACAATAAAATATGTATTCATATTCAATTTATCTAAAAGCAAAATCTACATACCAATGTGTCAATTGTTCAGTTTTGGTCCTTTTCGTTTAACTTTATTTAATAATTTCCAATTCCAGCACATCCAATCGTTGAACAAAAAAAACCTGGTGGCTTTTATAGCCTGGCACACCAGAAGTTGCCCTGTGAAGTGTGATATTGGAAAAATAATATTTTGAAATTATTTTCCTGATCACTGACTTATCTCTTGGAATTTTTCCACCACCGAAAAGTTCTGCAGTTTGAGCAAAACAAACGGAAATGTTCTCATCTACGGCGAATGAAGATTATTTTTACTGTTCCAAAAAGTGACTTTCCATTTTTCCTAATCAGTTCTAATAGATAACAATTAAACTTTGTAGTGCATGAAAGAGAAGCTGCTTCTGCGTTCAGACCCAAATTCATCTTGTTCAAGATTTACTTCCGTTTTCTTTTAGAGGCTTCAAAGGTATATGACATAAAATTGTTCAAAGATTTAAAAAAAAACACAGTCAGTTTCAGCCAGCTAATCTATATAATGTGTACATAATGCAATGCTGCTTTTGTGTTATTTTGATGTAAAGTGTTTGTCTGTAGCAGCTGTTTAGCCCACAGGAATAATTTTGAAAAAGAGGAAGTGTCCTGTGAAAAAGGAAACCACTCGACTGCTGCTGCTCCTCAGTTTAAGGGAGTCAAGATGTTGGCTAAGTATAAACTATTTAACTGAAAAGTAGCAGCTTGTCCATCACAAGAGGTCATCAAAAGGTCCATTAAAACACATGCAGTGTTTCGGGGAAAGTAAATAATTCAAAGTTGTTCTCTCTCTCCTTTTTTTTTATTTTTTACAATCCATCTGAAGCATTTTTTTATTCATTTAAAATTACATATATATTTATTAAATTAGTTTCCTGGTAAAAGAAAGCAAAAAGAAAAAAAAAATCATTGTGCACCTAATGTAATCATTCTGACAACCCACCAAAACCTGATGCATACCAAACCGGTGTGACAGTGCACCATTAAAAGATAAAAGATGCAAACTAAACCTCTTTTGAAAAAAAAAAAACCTGCTGCAGACATTTAGACAGTCCAGGTTTCATTGTGGCATTTAGTCCACTGCAACACTCCTGTTACCCCATTTCAAAATGAACTTTTTGTTTGTTTGTTTTTTCCCTAGAAGCCACTGTGTGAATTTCACCTCCAGTTCTACAAGCATGAAAAGAACAAAAAAAAACAAAAAAACAATTTGATTGAAATTAGTGAATCAAAGTATTCTTCTCTTCTTTTCACGATAATGAGGATGGAACAAATGTGTTTATCACACCTGCTGTTGAGAAAGTGAATAATTTGAGGGTCATTAGAGCTGAAAAAAAGGTGGGGCGGGGGGGAGCTGACGGAGACGGGCGGGGAGGGGTGAGTCTGACTGAGTGTCGTCATTGCTCTGACACGTATTGCCAGTGACAGAGGTTAGAGGGTCAGACTCAGGATGGTCTGTTGTCATAAAGGGAGAGCGGGCTACATTGTTCAGCCTTCCCTGACTGAGCAGCAATGGCCTAATCAGGCTTTGTATCTGTTGTCTGACACATACAACACAAGCTCATCTGTGTTTTTCTCTTTTATCCACCATTGTCTCTTTGTCTCCGTTTCCGTCTCTCAAAGCTCCTTCCCATCTACTTCTTTTTTTTTTCTTTCTTTCTTTTTGCAAGCAATCTTTCCTGTTTCCCCAACATCCTCCTAAGTCTTTGCCTCCAGCACAAGCATCACTTACTGTTCCTTTCTGTTTGTGCATGCATTTGTCTGTGAGAGTGTGTGTGCGTCTCGGCCTCAGGCCATCCCACGGGAGGCTTCCCAGGCTTTAGAGGCCAAATGAGGTGTAAGTCTATTAAAGAGGCAGCGCCAGTGTGCAGATTCCCAGCATGGCATGTCATTGAAGTGGAGATAATTTGCACTTGATCAACAGTAGATGTTCTGCAGAGAGCTTGACAGGTCAGCATCAACCTCTTTCTGTTTCTCTTAGCACCCTTAAGTTGACCCTTTCGGGCATTTTTGCAACTACAGCAGCTGTTTCGGAGGGTATTATGGTGCAAAAACATCCCACCACGCTGATCAGTCTGAGCTCTTCCTAAACGCTGTCAGTGTCTTCACAGAAAGTCAGAAAATGACAGGTCTGTACAACTTCTGCAGCTGAATTCGCAATGTCGGTTCTGTTGAAAACCCAAGCTTCAGGAACAGGGAAAGACCGGCACATTAGTAGGTAGCACATGTAGAGTCGGTTAGCATATGTGGCACAGCGTTTTATGGAAGGACAGAGAGATTAACTATGCCTGTTTATTCATATGGAGATGACGAATGTAGCGAGCAGGAGGAAAAGGAAAGGCTTGGAGGACACACTATTCATTTTCAAACTGCCTGTAGGTCATTGTACTTTATCTGAATTGAGGTTTATTTCCAACTCTTAGCACCAATATGCACACAGATATTTGCAACATGCTCATTTTATGTGTTCATTCAGAGTCTTGGAAAAGTTTTTATACCCCCTTGAACGTTTTCATGTGTTGTTACTTCAAACCTCTATTTATTTATTTATTTATTTATTTATTTATTTATTTATTTATTTATTTATTTATTTATGAGTCAAATAACTCAGCATTGTGAAGTGGGATGAAAGTAAAATAAAACACGATTTTCAAAGGCTTGCTTAAATCTAGCTTTTATGAAAGATTAGCCACAAGAATATTAATTTTCAAGTTTGCAGGTCACTCAACAAGCCCTGTGGAAAACGTCCGAAATATTATGTGTAGTGGAAAACTGCCGTTACACATCACTGTGAACACACAGTCCCCAAACAGTAAAATGGTGCCATGGGAATACTTTGCTTCAGCGGGGAGGCTGGTCGGAGTCGATGGGAAGATGAATGGAGCTAAATACAGAGCAATGCTGGAAGTGGCAGCTAACATTTTGAGGGACTGTGACAGAGGTTCAATTTCCGGCAGGATTACACTAAACATAAAACCTGAGCTACACTGGAACAATTTTGACAAAAGCATAACCATATGAGAGAACAGCCCAGATAAAGTCCAGAGATAAATCCAATTAAGATTTGTTATTCTTGAAAGCCACTGCAGAAAAATGTTCCCCATAAGATATTTTGCATAAGAGAAGAATACATATCAATTTTGTTTCTTCTTGAATTTAAATAGTACGGTAATACTTAATAACTTAGCTCATTTTAAAAAAAACAACAACAACCTTCAAGTAGGAAGTAAACACGCTTTCATTCCTGCATTTCTGTATTAATTTTACTCTATTTCCAATAATGTTGTAACATATTGAATATGTCTGCATTGCTTTGTGTTGGTCTATCACAAACATCTCAATTATAGTTTGTGGCTGTAACGTGACAAAATGTTTGACAATTTTGAAGGATATGAATAGTTTTGCGAGGCATACTGCTTATCATTGAAGAATAAATAACAATAGTGAAAACGCTTAGACTCCCCAAAAAGCAACTACATAGCATCATTTTTTTTTAAAGGTGCAAATAGTAATCAGTATCTGCTGCGAGCGAAGCTTAAACAGCCTGTGTAATTGGAGCAGAATGTGACATGAGATCGGTGTAACCAGAGTCTGTCAAGGCTAATTACAGGTGATTCTGACTGTAGCTTGCACTGCTAAAAAATTTAATTTGCTATTGATTTAATACTTAAATGGTCTAAGTCCATTCCTATCATTATAACAGAAGCAGAGCTGCCAATACAAAAAAAAAAAAAAAAAAGACTACTGACTCCTCTCAGGGTGACTCCAAAAGGCTGTGAGGAAGTTTTTGTTTGCTCAGCACCAAATTCATTTTCAAGCATCTCAGTCTAATCATTGATCTCGGAGTGTGTGGGGTTTTTTTTTCTTTAAAAGATAGTCAGCTGACTGAAGCATAAATAAAAAAAACGACACCCTTAAGCAACAATGAGCAGGGATGGGACATGCATAATTTATGAATTAGAAAATAAAACAATGACTCCTAAATGTGAATACTCTGCCTCATAAAACTTTAATGCTAAGTTTCATGTTCACAAGCATCTGCAGAAGTGTAGACAAATTTGTGGAGAATTATTGTCTCACGCCTTAATTTCCTCTTTGTAGTAGTTTGCAGACATTTTGTCAAAAATATTTAAGCTTCAGTGTCTATAGAACCACGTGAAATTCATGTTAACCTCATCATGTTAAATAGAAATTTGTCCAAACCCCCTCAAAAGTGAATGTTTTATATTTGCTCTGAATTTGACAACATACTGAAAGAAGCACAAAAGCATGATGGGAAAAAATTGTCAGTTACAGTAAAGATATGTAATTTTGTCATGCAACATCAAGCAAGGTTAAATTTCAACACAGTTTTGTGAAAAAACACGTTTTCTCTTCAAGGGTTTTATTAAGATTTTGTTTTGCCACATTTACCTGTTTTAGATTAAACACATTTTCTTGGCAGGAAGATAATCTAAATAAAAGTACCATGTAGATTCAAATAATTGAATTTATTAAGGGCAAACAGAAAAGCTTCAAAATATTTAAAGGAAGGTGTTTTATAAATGTACCTAAAAACAAACAAACAAAAAAAACATTCAAGATCCACTTGTAGACTAAAAACTCTGACACATAATGACGATGTGAAACAATCAGATTTTTGTTCTTTCTAATTCTGATGGAGATTAAGAACAACTTGATGAAACAACAAGAGATGACATTTGTTTTATGCCTTTAAATGAAGGGGAGCAGTGTGTTGTTTTCAAGCTCAGCATTTCGAAGTGGCCAGTGTGCTTGGTGCATTCTGTAACTGGGGTCAGTAGCCAAGCTCTGACCTCTTTGGGTCCATTTCTCTGACAGACATTTGTCACTCTGTGGAGGGCACTTTGAGGTAATAGATTATTGACCACCTCAGCAGTCCCATCCTTCAGTACTGCGCAGATCACCAACACAGCCACTTTCTGTCACCACACAGAAGAAGAGAGCAAAAAACCGAGAGAGGCATTGCAAGAAAATACAAATATGAATCCCAAGTGACATAAAACAGGAAACCGTTAGGATTTCCAGTTGTTTCTGTTTGATAAATCCAAGAATGATGCACAATTTTTCAATGACTTCAACAGCCCAGAAGATGATGATGTCATGACATTCTAAGGTTCTGATTGGTTACTTTAAAAACGTTTGCATTAATTGGACGCCCACCTGTTGACATATTTTAAGACACAATTCAAACACAATGATTCCTTGTGTGACAACAGGGGGGAGGGAAAAATCAACCAAGACACCAGAAAGAAGCTCCACAAGTCTGGTTCATCGTTGGGTACAAGTTCCAGACACCTGAAGCTGCCTCAGTCATCTGTTCCAATGGTTATATTCAAGAATGAATACCATGGGAATCTCTAGACCTCATAATGTTCTGAAAGGAGATGGGTTCTGTCAACCCCAAATCAAAACCAAAATACTTTTGCAAGATACTGCCTAAAGTCGATAAGTCTTGTACCTTTATGGACTAATTGGTCACACGGGGAAGGAGAAGAAGCCAAAACTCTACTGACAACATTAACAAAGAAATTACAGTTTGCAAAACGCACACAGGGTCATGTCACGAGGTCTGATGAAACGAAAATTCTAGTGTTTGGCTAAAGTGAGGAAATAGATGGTAGCTCACAAGCCTAAGAACACAGATCTAGTTGTGAAGTACAGGGTGTAGCAGCATCATGTTGTGGGATTATTCTGTTAGAGGAGACAGTGGTGCACTTTACAAAATAAATGGCATCATGGGCAAAAAACACTATGTGGAAGAACTAAAGCAATATCTTAAGACTTCAGCTAGGAAGAGCTTGGGCATAAAAAGCTCTTCCAAACGAACAGTGACCCTGAGAATACCTCCAAATTGGTTAAAAGCTGGCAGAAGCCATTGTCTTTTAGCCATTGTCTTGGTCATCACAAAGTATTGTTGGTGGGGAATCAAGGGATCTGTAATCCTGACTTAGTTGCACCAAATCTATCAGGAGGAATGGGCAAAAGATCAAGCAAACTGTTCTGGGAAGCTTGTTGAAGGACCACAGTAATGTAAAAAGGCAGGTGGCAGGAGCGATCAAAAACGGCAGAGAACAGACTCGAGGTGAGGCAGGCAGTTCTCTTCCCTCAT
>NW_006799951.1:107579-142465 GCF_000485575.1 Poecilia formosa
CGTTGTATGCATGCACAAAATTTCCGTACGTCCAATAACATGCATGGTGTCTAAGTCATAAGTCAGTGCCAGGTTTGGTTTGAGGGTCTTTATTCCATATTGCATGATTTGTATTTTTGGCCCATTCTGGGCTCCTTGATTGTATGATAATTTATCTTGGAGCACTAATTTACCCCCTGCCAGTCACTTTAAATATTGGACCACTTTGTGAACCCGCACTGAGAATTAGAAATGAGCTAAAGTCTTAAATAAGTGGGTTTTCCCCTAAGTATTCTTCTGGATTTAAAAAAAAAATACCTGTGTTTTGTGCTTTTAATGAGACGTTATTCTAAAAAAGAAAAAGAAAATCTACAAAATTATATACAGCCAATGAGATTCTTTCAAAATCACATTGGTTTGTGATGAGTCCCTCCTGTGCAACTCGTATAATAACTACCTGCTGTTCTGATTCCTGGGTCCTGTGGTTGGGGGACATTTAGACTTATTTTGCCATTGCTTATTTAGCCACGGGAGGCCTATTAATTTCAGCAGGGCCCTGTCCCTCTCAAGGGGCAATCACTATCCACAGCACGCTCATCCCATTGTTTAGTTCCATTTACATCTGTGGTCAATGAGTAATGACAGCCTCAACACAATAAAAACACAAACTCCACACGTTGCACGCTGAAAGACGCACATGGGGCTGAGAGCAGATTTCCCAAAGGAAGGGCTGGCAAAAAAAGAGAAAAGAAAATGGGAAAATGGAATTTCTGGGATTTCTGTGCTTTAGCTGCAGAAAATTATAATAAAAAGCTGCATAATGCCAAGTGAAGCTTTAACTTCCCTTTGTGAATCTCCGCCCTGTTAGGAATGCTGCTGGTACGGCTGGTGTTTTGGCAACCTCCCAACCGTATTTGACCCATTAAATTAGCCACATAGCCTGATATTTCTCTCCATCGGGCGCACAGGCTCCTGGTTCCTCCGTCTCTGCTAACACGTATCATAGAGTATTAACCTTTTTCTGTTACATGGCAAACACTCCAGATGGCACAGCAAAATAACAGCTGTCAATTTCAAGGCAGTGCCTTCTTGGTGGAGTTTTTCCCTTTAGGTCTTTAGAATCTCTAAAGAGCTCTTTCTTCTCTTTTTTCTTTTCCATAAGACATAATAAGAGAACTGACGTGCTGTTTCAGATCGTAATGAATCAAATGTTAGAGAGGAGCAGGAAGCGTGTTTTCTCTGAGGGAAAGCGCAGAGGTGTTGCAGAGTCGGTGCAACAGTCAGCTGTGAATTAGTGGATATGTGGAAGGTGGTTTGCACATTGAAATGTAGGATGAGGGTTTCCCTTCTTGAGCCCAAGTGGTTGCAGCAGTCATGAGATGGAGTCCCCCAGTGGCCTCTCTCAGCTGCCACTCTGGTTAAATTAAAACTGAGGCCACCACAATGTATTCCCCCATTGTGGGTCTAAAACGGAGGGAAGTTGTATTTGGCCCAAGTGACGGCTGGGGAATTCTACTGCTTGCAGAGTCCCATTTGCCTTATTTACATGATAAAAGCTGGAGAAGAGGAAAGTCTCTACCCCCGGGGGCTTTTTCTACTTTTTTTTTTTTTCATTTATTCATTTCTTTACCAACCTCACCTAGATCAGAGGAAAGTGATAAAATCCCTGCAATTTGGATTTATCTCGACATGCTCTCGGGGAATTGCCTCTGTGCAGGTCATGTGCGTCCACCCACATAAAACTCTGCACCGAAGGAAGGAGAGCGTTGCACATACAATTCTGAGCAAAAAGTCCTGAATCATTTGTCTGCTTCTTTTTTGGATACTTTTAGTATCTAAAACAAATGTCTTAATCTCTTTTTAATCTTGGTAGTTATTATAAGATATGCTGGACTTAATATTTATTTAGCCACTCGGTCTGCTTTTTCAGACACTCTCAGGATCTGGATCGTTTTGTCAAAATGTTTTATTTATTTGCTCTTTAATCCTCCAAATGCAGCGTCGAAATCACAAGAGCGACATAAAAAAAAAAGCCTTTTCCATATTTTTGAAATAATAACCCAGAAAAATGGGTCCATGCGCTCAGTTACAAAAGCACTGAATAAACCTTCGCTATTTATAAATTGTATGTGTGTCTGCTTTTTGGTTCTAAGTATACAAGAAGAGCTTCATGGTAGAGCAGCAAGAAGGTCCTAAGTTTGAATCCCAGCCTATTTCTGCATGGACTTTGCTGTTATCCAGGTGCACTTATGTGTTCTTCCTGGGTTCTCCGGCTGACCACAGACCCAAACCATGACTGTAAGGTAACTTGGTCTCTCCCATGATCCCCTGTGATGGACTTGTGGCCTGTCAACGGTTTACCCTGCTTCTCACTCTACGAACCGACTCTAGGAGCCGATTCGTATAGGTGAATAATCGGAGTGTTCAAGCGCATGTGCTGCATGGTGTGTTGTCTGTCTGTGATGAAGGGGAGCAAGGATTACAAACACAGCACACAGTGAAAGAGGAAAACAGCAGAAAGGGAGATGTGCACATGAGACTCTGCAGAGACAAGAGAAGGTGAAAAAACGAGTGACTGCAAGATAAGAATAAAGTGTCTCATTGCTACCAAGAAGTTAGTGGAGGCTGCCCAGTTATTGTGCAAATGCCAAGCATGTCTGAGCAGAGTGAATTCTCTGTGCTGAAGAAGACAAGACAAAATTCAAAGAGTATAAAAACTGCAATGTGAATCTTTGCAGTTTCATCAACTGTCTGTATGTTGGCCAAAGCGATGGAAGACATACACAGTACTGCACCTTCCACAGAGGCCATCTATCGCTCTCACGCTGTGCCTTTTAACTCAATTTCCCACCTGGCTTGAGCTGACGGTGACACGTGGAAGTCAATTCCAATAGCAGCTCCTTAAAGCGCACATTTAATCGAGAAAAGTCCGCCGTCTAACCTGAACGGACTTCATCAATCGCAAAGTTAGGATAAATCAATGCTGGATTGACTGAAGTTCTGCTGCTCTCTTTCAGGGGACACTGCTTTGTCTATACGCGGAGGTCTTCCACACCTGACACACCTAAACGATTCTGGTCTAGCGGCATCTCAGCGAAGCACGTATCTGATCCTTGCTCACTTTTCTTCCACAAGAGTTTTTAATGCCACAGGTTTTCTCACCCAAAGCAGAGAGAGAGAGAGAGAGAGAGAGAGAGAGAGCAGACAGCTGGAAGTCAATTCCCCTCCCAGTTCTTGAGATCTCATCTCTGTTAGATCTCATCCGCTGTAATTTTTCTAATCTATGAAAGTTGGTCAATAGCAAGTGTCACTGAGACAAAGTGTCCTAATTAGAAAATTAACTTGCAACAACACTTTACCACTGCAAACATGGGTTGACTCAGACACAAATGAACAAATGCTGGTGTGATGAAACCTGAAAAATACACATTAGTACATTTCTGTGACTGCCTCATCTAACTGTAATTTCTCTAATTAGCAGTACGCCTCTTACATCTGCCAATGCCTTCCTCATATTCCCCCCTGCAACTCTGTCAAAATGGTATCCTCCCCCTTAAAGATTAATTGAAGCTGGGATAAAACAAAATGGTTCCCAGGGGGGTGTCCCACTGTTTGTTATTCATGTGGGCCTGAAAACAGCAACAGTAAATCCTCTAAGTTGTTGTTAAGCTGGGGATATTACCATACGTGTGCCATTTCCATAGACTGACAGCTCCCTCTGGATCAACTGGGGACTATTGATCTTGCAGCACTCCATTTCAAGTTAATTGTGCTTGAAATGAGGTCCACACTCCCAGGCATACCTTTGTTTGGAAGGTGGATATTCATTTTTATTTGGCAGGATGTTGATATCGGAGACACGGGAAATATTCCATATTTCGTTTGTGTTTATCCTACAGAGGCAGTTTCTCTCACAGTGATTGGTCAAAAAGTCGTGCAGGGATAATGCATTAACAACCACAGCTTGGCTTTGGTCGTGGTTTTCTTTGTTGTGATTGGACAGGAATAATGCTCCTCCTTTGTGGGGAAGGAGGGACATTATTTTACTCTTGCAGTAAAAGAGTTTGATATCCAAACAGAAACTTGGAGAGTAAGCAAAGTGACTGTGATTTTTCACTGATCATACCTGGGAACAAAATGGTTTAAAGTTAAGTTACAGGGTAGAGTCAGAACCGTATATTGTGGGATATTTTTTGAGAACAAAAAAAAAAAAACTTGACCTATCATACTGACTTCTGAAACCATATATGTGCTTCAGTTTCCTTGCAATGTAACTTTGTACAATTTTTGGTGTTTTCCAAAGCCGGGAGTTTCAACATAAGGCAGCAGATTATAAGTTTTAGATGTTTGTGCAAAACTTTTTTTTCATTTTCACATACAAATTAATACATTTGCTTCTCATCAGCTTCTTACCATTATCTTCTAACATGAACAAACATTGGGGTAATCTGTTTGTTTTGTGTGAACAAGGGAAAATCCTGCTGAGATGTTTGGATTAACTACGATGTAATGGTGTAATTAAGTCATTCGGTTTCAATAACATATTCATGAGTCATCAGCTGAATAAAGATGGATACAATACACAAAATCTGCTCTACAGATCACTGGTTCCTAGTTCAAGCCAGTCTAGTTCATTCAAACAACGGCAAAAGAAAGAGCACTTACACTGGGACTTTTCCAGTCAATCCCCAAGCAAAGATGTGCTCAGCAACAATTTGGTTTTAACTACAGCTAATTGTTATTCCTGACGTAAGGTTTACACGACCCACAACCTGTATCGTGTTTACTCTGAGCTGAGATGACAGAGGGCCTACACCTTCTTCCAACCAACCCACTTTACAGCTGGGCCTAAAAGGAAGAGATGACTAAGTTGAGGTTTGAATGGAACATCTGAACAATCTGATTGGCTAATAGCGAGGAAGGCATGAAGGTAAATCTGTATACTGTAAATGTGTAGTGAGAAACAAGCTTTGAACAAATCAAATTATCATCTATAATGTTTTTTGTTTTGTTTTTTGTTTTTTTTTGTAGTTATTGTGCATAGTGTGAAGGGGGAAATGATAGTAGGTCAGTGATCTCTCACCATTAGCCAGATGCTTATGATGATCAAAATAGTTTGGTTTGCTTGTTCAGCATATAATCTGCCTTAATCTAGCAGCGTTGTGGTTGAAGGTCTGACCATACAACCCCAGAGCAAGTTGGTAAATGTCTGCTTTATGTTGAAAGGATGACAAATATTCCAAAACCACTACTAATAATAATAATAATAATACTACTCCTTATCATAATATTTGGCAATATTGTAGAGATTTTATAATTTCTGAAATGTTCTTCAGCCCTAATATTCAAGAGCAAATGTTTCCACACCTGAAAAACTAATGTAAAAAGTAATGTATAAGTACCCCAATTCCCCCTGCACCCTCCTTATTGTCCTCCCTGTGCTGTTTTATATATGAACATAAAACATCTGTAATTTAGTCTAATTGCTTTGGTTTAAAACAACAACAAAAAATCAACAATTATTATTTTGCCATTTAACCTTTGCCATGTGGTTTTGATTATGATACACAAACTCAAGCAAAAATATGAAAGAAAGACAATATTTTTTTTTTTTCCCAGTAGTTCTCAAGTGGTTACTCTTGTAAGAATTAGGCACCTGTCTATTTGTGATTCATGTCTTCACAAATTTAGCTTTAAAAAGATTTCCACACTGTGTCTGTTCACTGAAAATACTGAAAATAAGCCACCAAATTTGTGTTTCTTTTAGCCAAAGAAAGAAAGAATGAATGAATGAAAGAAGAATAAGCAACTTCTTTCATTCAGCTCCCTGGCAGTGCACAGCGCCAAGTGGGAATGGCAGCATTTTATTACTTCAGTGCTTCAAAGAAAACTCCAGTCTCTCCAAAACGTTTTCTGTGGCATTTCATTAAAGGAGTAAGCATCACGTGGAAAGAGTTTCGAAATTGTAACTTTTTAAACCTTCGCAGCGCATATCGTGTTCTGACTAGCTCTGTGTTGCTTTCAAATGTTAGCTCATTTTAAAGATTTAAACAGAAAAAAAATAAGAAAAAAATTACATTTCAGCAAAACTCAGTGAACTACACACAGAAATGAGAGCCAACATTTCATTTACTCATATTTTGCGAACATTCAAACAGTCTAAATAAGAAACATCGAAAGCTACTTAAGGGCTCAGGATTTCCCCCACCTTGCCAGCCCTTGTTTTAATTCCTAATCACAAAGAAACGGTCTGGCTCGTTTTACACTCACAGGAAGGTGAACTTTGCCTCTGGAAATTCCCTTTAAAAATGGGGAAAGTTTCACAGCTTTACACGTGGAGTATTATCCCTGTCATGATTATGAGCAAATTGGATTAAGGTGTGTTTTTACGGACGTGTTTGACAGTCCAACAGAAACGGAGAGCGCGAGTGTTCAGAGTAATAAAGCTTAGTACAACCTCATTAGGAAAAAAGATAAAACAGAGAGGTAAATTCAGAAGATTCTGCAATTATCCCTGATAGAAAATGCTAATATTTCCCAATCCTGTTTAGAACTCAAAAAGCCAAAGAAGACAAAAACATCTAGTGACAGCATCATTCCCAATCCCAGGACCGTTTTGGAATATTCCCACTGCTCATTCCTGCGAGGCAAATAGCACTTTGCTGCATCGAGAATGGATGCAAATTCCATCTTCCCCAGTAATCATTCCCACATGAGTCCGATGTCCCCGACTGTTGCTGGAACCGTATCTGTTTGCAATATCAGACTGCAACAAATAAAATGTGTGTAATGGAGGACATTAGAGAGGGCCTGTGCATGAAGGCAGGATTTAATTTGCATGGCAGATTAGGCTTTTTTTAGTCCCACTAGAAGGGGCCCGGCCTGCGGGGCAAAGTCACTGTTTTTCTCCTCTACTCTGTGTGTTTTATTCCTTTATTAGTGGGATCTGCTCGCTTCAAAACCATTAATTCAATTGTGTCAGCTCGTATATTATCAGCTCTCAAATCCAGGCTGAAAATAGTTAACAATTAACTCTGGCACCATGCTGATCTCAATACTGGAAGTGCAATAAATGCGCAATTTCGTTTGTAAAAATAAACTGTTTCTTTTTTTTTTTTTCTTGCTGTCTTTATTTTCTTTTTCCACCAGCTTGCAAAGTCAGTAAAATCCGCCGCTTTTGCATTTACTGAGTGCTGAAAAATGATTCCCAAAGTGTTGTATACAAAACAAAATACATGTTACATCTTCCAGGCTACCTATTTCCAAATCCCAGTGGAGACTAGAAAGATTGAAAGAGAAAGCACGGCTGGAGGCTTTTTGGTCTCTGCCCTCTGTGCACTGGCCTGACTGGGGCCGAGTTACGCTTCGGTGCCCTGGCGAGCCACAGCTTTACACAGGCAGCCTAATACACACACACTCACAGCTGGGGTTACCAGTTATTAGACAGCGAGAGGAAGGAGCCAAGTGCACACTTTCACAAAATCACGCATTCATAAATACATTTACACTCCCTAAACTCTCCACTCTACAAGATGCAACTCAGTGACATGGAGGCAAGCAGCTTTGACAGCTTGAGATGCAGAATTACAGGTGCTGTGATCACAAATGCAGACGGTTTATAATGAGTTTCTAGGGGAGGAAAAAAATGGGAAAGAATCATATTTGACTCAATTTATTTATTTACTTTTGTTTGATCTGACCCAGGTGTTGTCAATATCACAGAGTAAATGCCATGTTCATAGGCCACAATGGTCCCTAGCTGGGCTTTTCTATTAAAAAAGAACAAGAACAATGAGCTTCTAGTATGTTAACAAGATGTTCAAAAAAAAACAGCAAAGATAAAAAAAAATCATTCTCTTACAAAACTATTTCATAACAAAATATTTTAAAAATACTTTAAAGAAGCATCCCTTCTGGATCAAGAGCGTTATGAAAGACACATTGTACTTTGCTAAACCAAACCAAGTCTTGGTTGGTCTTGCTGATTGATTGTATCATATTAATTATTTTTCGGTAATTTTCACTGCTTGATCCTCAAGAGATTCCAAAGATTTGGTTGTTGACTGGTCGGTTTAAGCTCGTACATATTAAAACCAATGGGACCTAAATTGGCTCACTGTGGAGTTATGTTCCAGGTTAATTTGACTTAATTTCTCAAGCTTTTAGATACAGTAAAACTTGAGAAATTAAGCCACTTTTAGAAGAGTGGTACTACATTTACCAGAGTTTCTCATAATCCCTTCCATTTAGGCAGGTGTGAAAGGTTGTATGAACTTTGGTGTTCATCGAACAAAGTAACTCTGGTGGTTACTTTGTTTGAGAATAGTAAAAATACTATTCTATTACACCAGAATAGTATTTTTACTATTCTGGTGTAAAAATACCCTAAAAATACCCCAAAAGTGGAAAAAAAAACAGTCATTCTTATTCAAACTATTTCACACTGAATTGACATTTATGATGGAATGCTGAACTATTATTGGGTTTGACTTTGAACTTTTGAGTAAGGTCTGCCAAATGCGTAATATCCTTCACTAAAGGTGCGATATGAATCTTGGGATGTCAGCCTTGACTCACATCTGTGCAGACCCTCCGTGGCCCCACCCCAATCCTTGTCTTATTATCATAGAAGGAAACAGCAGCAACAATGTTTTGCTAACAGTTCATGCATTACAACTCAGGGGAGGGCTAACACCATGCATCCTTGCATCTCAAACACACACACACACACACACACACACACACACACACGTTCCCCTGTGAGATTCAGAAGAGAGAGAGAGAGAGAGAGACAGAGAGAGAGAGAGAGAGAGAGAGAGAAAGGAAAAAAAAACACAACGCTGCTGATCAGAGCTGTTCAGCCCGCTTGCTCTGCTCTCGGGGCCCCTGACAGAAACAGTGATGTTTGAGGCGCAGGGAGCCCTGAGTTTGTCCATCACTGATTAGGAAAACCTCCGGCTCTTCCGACCCAGCTGCAGCTGATGTGCGCGCATCTTGACAAACACTCCATACAGACTTTTTTTTTTTTTTCCACCCCCTCCTCCCCCTAGCAATAAGACATTAAGTGGACACACAACAGAGTTACGCATAAACAAAGACACACAAATGCTTGGAGCGCGTGCATCCTCAGACAAATGCTCTGCATGTGCAGGGACGGCAGTTTAATTTGTAAAACACTGCTTGGAAAAGCTGGAGCAAAGCAGGCAATTAGAGGCTACCCCTCCTGAGCACTTGACTGTATTCCTTTAACCTTTAGACAAAGATTTATGTCAAAGGATTTGTCACCTTCGCAGTGGGGCCTTCCCACACAGCTTTTCAAAAACACACAATAGGGAAAAAAGGAGGAGAAAAAAAAAAAAAAACTTAAAATCCTCCTGTGTGGATTTGGGAACTTGTATAACTCCCAATTATCAAAACTTCTCTTTGCAGGCCTCCCACTCTGTTTGTAAGGCTCACAAAAATATCTACAGTGCCACTGAAGAGTGTATAATGCCTGTGTGCCCACATGACTGGCGAAAACACTCCTGCTCTTTCTGCCCCGCTGAGTCCTGCTGCATAATGGGGGTCTTGAAGGCTCTGGGCTCAGAGCGGGCCTGCCTAACAAAGCCTCGGTGGCTTGCAGCAGACAGGAGAGTGTGTTTGTGAGCCGGTTGCCAAAAACTAATTTTCAGGAGGTTTTCTGTGGATGCAGTGGCAGCAGCATGACAGTGTGAGGTTTTAGATATCTTGGCGAGCGGGTGGGGGGGAGGGCTGGGGCTGAGATATGTAGCTCTTTTGTGGAGGTCCAGAGAGTTGGTTGGAAAAATGAAGAAGTTCGCAAATTGGCTTTTTCGGAAAACATCTCTAATGCTTGCTTTTTTTTTTTTTCACTTTTATTGCTTTTTCCTTTTGAAAGGTCACAACTTTATCAAGCAGATTAGTGAATTAATTTTAGATTAACCTGAAGAAATCCACTTTCCCGAGCCCGTCAGTGAGCATCGTATATATTTCACCCGCCGTATATCCGTCTCTCGTGAGCATTTTTATCCTCTATATCCTTGCAGCAGTCATTTTCCCTCCTTCCCCATAGTAATGTACCTGTTTACCTGTTGGGTGGTCTTGAGCTGGGCTAAGCTGAAACCCCAGTCTCTGCAATCTAAGTGTAGAGTAGCTACTAATCCGATTTCAGGAAACAGCCAAGCCCCCGCCTCCCTACACCCACCAGCACCCCTCCTTTACCTCTCACTGTCCCCTCAGAGCGGAGGGAAACACGAATAACGCTGGAACAGAGATAGCAAGTTACTTATTTTATAATATCTGTAAAATGCCACTTCCTGTTTCCTGAGCAAAGTCCATATTGGAAACGTTTTGTGCAGTTTTCTCCCTTTTGCTAGGTGTGACTCTGAGCACGTATTACCTGGCTGGTCTCCCCCTCCAGGTCCGCTCTGCGTTCTCTGGTACGTTACTGAGCCCAAACATAAAGCAGCGTTTCATGGTCCTGCGGCTTATCAGGCCGCTTCAAGTATGTGAGACATGCCAGGAAACAAAGGAGCGCCTCTACACCCACCAGCAAGATCAGCATATCCTTTTCCCTCTTCCCGGCTTTTCCTACTTGACGAGCTCATGGAGAGCAGGAGGAAGGCTGGCCTGCAAACCGGAGCTGGATGAGACGCAGAAGCCAAACTGTGTATCAAACTGCACAATATGGGCACTTTTGCATTTTTTTATCACCAGCAGAAATTAAATATGGCATCTGAAGTAAACTTGTTTATGAGGGAGCAACGGGTGCTGGACATTTCGCTGCTTTGTGTTTCCTATATTTGCAGGTTTAGTCATCTTAAATCTCATACTCAAAACAGTTTATGTGGACCATGGAGATTTAATTCAAAGTTTAAATTAATATTTCATAGTCAGCTGTATGAAAACGGTGATCATGTGGTTTGAATAAATACCAGCAGAGCAGTTCTGGGTTGATTGAACTGCTCTAGTTTTACAGTCCAAGCTAGAATAAAAACTAAAAGATTCAAATGAAACAGAAAAGTGAAAAAGCAGCCAAAATCCAAGGAAAGTATGGAAGACCTCCAGAAAGAGCTCAGAGTTATCGAGATCCTTTTATTCTTCTGAAAACAATATTTTAAAAAACAAATTAATCAAAGCAACGGTGGAAAAGACTATTGGACAAAACTGTTTATTAGAAAAATTGCTTATCCAAGAAATAACATTTAAATCAGGATTTTTGCTAAAAGAAAAATAATAATACTAATAATAAACTTAGCATTTTGAATTGAATGAAATGACATGCATCGTGCATTTTCTTCATTTAAACTTTTAACATTTTTCAGTCTTTTGGTCAAATCATAAGAAAATGCATTTTGCTAAATGCTACGTCCTATACAGCTGCAAAATTCGCACAAAGTTCTAAAAGATCTGTCGTTTTAAAATCAGCTCAAAGTTAAGAAGACAAAAGTGACGTTTTATGAAAAACAACAAGATGTGAAGCAGACACACAAATAGTTATGATCTCAAACTCTGTATATCTTCTTTTTATGTTTGCTCAGCACTAAATGTTACAGTATGCTGGATATTTGGGAAAATTCACCCAGATGAACAGCATCGTTGTGTGGAAAGAAGTGCACGGAGCACGCTGAGAGCAGACAGAGCTCACCCTGAGGAAAGCATGGCCTCAGCTGGCCAAACAGGAGCAGTACAACTTCCAGGAATTCACTGCGCTCCTTACGTCTGTGCAGGCATGTGGACAATCACAAGGCTCGCAAATTTAGGTAGCACAACAACTTATTTCAAACTATTTTATGTCTTACACACTGCTCTGAAAAAAGGGGGAGTGTGTCACTGTTGAACTGAGAGGGATAAATCAAGTTGTTCGACAAACAATCACACAAAATACATTACTGTTTGGACAGTTTTGTGTGTGACACGAGGGGGTCGGTGTCACAGACAATCCGCGCTGTGCAGTCTGACAGCAGATACCCTCTGAACCCTCCTTTACTGTTGAAGATACTATACAGCATCTGTTGCATTGACTGACACACACCTAGGTGTGTGTGCATGTGTGTGAGGGTGCATGTGTCTCCATGTTGTAAGAGTGCTCCAACTGATGCCATTGGCACTCTTTTGGGGGAAAAAAGAGTGTATAAAACCTTTTTTTTTTACCACAAAAAAGTAATCATAATCTATCAACTTCCTCTCTAATATGATACAACCACAAATTCTAGAGTACGATAGTAGGGTTTTTATGCAATAGACCAACACAAACTAGATCAGATATGGTTTGGAGGTACATTTCAAAGCATAAAACACAGTTTTATACATGTTTTGCTAATTAAAATCTGAAAAGTGTGGCATTCATTTGTTTTCGACCTCTCTGAGATGAAACTTTGTGAAGCTCATTTTGCTGGATTTACACCTGCAAGCCCCTTTTTGGGGGGCTAAGTTTCAACCAGATTGCACTGCATTGATACAGATTTCTTTTCTTTTATTTCGTTTATCTGCCGCTGCTACTGGGGATCTGCCACGGAGCTTCCTAACAGATTAGCCCCATTCTTCCAAGTTCCTCCTCTGTTTATTTGTGTTGTCTTTAACAACAGGTCAGCCCTGTTACAGGCACTAATGACCTTGGTGTAGTACACCTGCCACTGTGGAATTGCTCCATAAATGGTCAGTAAAGCCAGGAGGTCTGGGGGTTATTGCCCCCCGACCCCCCCGACCCCGCCTCCCTCCGCGGCACAAACAATGGTAACTAACATTGACTTGGATGCGATAGTGGTATACGATTTGTGCTCCTCTAGCCCAACTCTTTCTTCGTGTTCCTAAAGAAACAAAGAGGCTTTATTGTCTAAGGTAGAAACAGGTCAAAGTGATCCATATAGCCAGCAAATCTACAAGTCTAATAGTGAGATTTAAACACACCAAAGGTAAATAGGATTTCATTTGTTTTCATTTCCTGTTTGTGCTCACGCAGATTATTCCCTCTGGCTTCTTTGGTGCTTTTCTTTCCTAAAATGACATAACCACTTTAGTCCAAACCACCACATCACATGCAGTATCACTATTTTGTGTGGTTATTGATGGGTGTGAAGAATATTTAAACCACCCTTATCTTTTTCACGCCGTATTCAAAGGAACTGGAATTTCTTGGACGCTCCTAAATTGGCTTCACAGGACTTCACTCACTGTTCCGCCTCATTACTTCAATATATTGCGCAATGTACTTCCAATATCAGGAAATTGCAGATATCAGAAGAGAAATGCATCGTCCCTTAGAAGGCCAAATTCTCAGCTAAAAGTTCTTTGAGTTTTAGTTTTAAATTGCATGACAAATCTCTCAAATTATTGAGAGATATCCAAGAGGAAAACACGCCAACTTCGGCCTGTGCTCTTTTTTTTTCCATGGAGTGGCGTTTGAATGTTCCCAGGAAATTCATGCCACTAGTGCATTCCTCATTAACAATACATAACAATGACACATTTTCAACTGTACTACTAATATTGCTGTTTCCTAGAATCGGTAGGCACCAAAACCTGTTCTTGCTTTTATTTATTAAGCTTTCAAAAGAGTGTAAAGTCCAATGCGTACAAAATGGAAAATAGCAAACGACATAGAAAGATTCTGAAGTTTTGGTAAGAAGCCGACAACAAGTTAAGGACTCCAAATAGAGTAAGCAGGTAACAATGGCCGACCCACTTATTTATTTAGCCGGTGTGTCTTCAACTGGGAAAAGTGCTGATCTGACCCAAGCAGAGTTGAAACCTCTTGAAAAGCCACTGGGCAGCACAATCCACTGCCTTGCTGAGACGCAGACAGACCGCTGCAGATTAACTGGTTTTCTTAACGTCTCCTCTCTGG
This sequence comes from Poecilia formosa, assembly GCF_000485575.1. Lineage (NCBI taxonomy): Eukaryota > Metazoa > Chordata > Actinopteri > Cyprinodontiformes > Poeciliidae > Poecilia > Poecilia formosa. Next base: position 121,402 of record NW_006799951.1, read on the forward strand.
CCAAGTTTTCTTTTCAGAGGCTCGAGAGGCGAACTGGCCTCGGTGAAAGCCTCACCCCCCACCCATTAGTGAAGGTAAATGGCTCTTCAGTGAGCGACCAGTTAAAGCAGGCTGCAGATAAAGGGCCTCTTCACACACTTCTTCAGCCAGATTAGAGAGGTGACTCTTGTCTGGAGGATGTAAAATGTTTACACTTGCACGGCGAGCGCCCGACTGGAGGAGCCACCGCAGTGGCACTGTTACATCTGTCTTCAAGAATTCATGAGGTTGCTGTGAGCAGAGTGAAAAAAAAAAAAAAACTGCTTCTAAAGATAATTTATTCGTGAAACAACGTTCTCATTGTTTCATTGTCAATGAGAGTTTCTAATTCGGACATTATTTTTGACCAGGAGCTGTGACGATCTCTCTCCTTAAAATACTTGAAAGACTATCGTTTTGTTTTTGTTTTTTTCTTGTTAATTCAGTTTTCTTTCTTTCCCAAGAGCAGTTCTTGAAGATAAACTGAGGAGATTTAGAAGCTGCTGCACCTAATCACGTGTTTGCTGCTTCCTTGCCAGCTACCAACCCCTGATTGCATTTCAGCCGAGGAGTAAATACTACATGCTTAGTTACCAGGTGAAATCAAGCAGGCCGATGTGTCTGCAGCCTCAGTAGACATTCGCTGGAGCCTTCTACTATCTGCCTGCACCACAGACTTACTTTCCAGCCGAGTCAGCCGCCTTCCTTGATTCATGTTACTGACTGACTCACATTTCTAAAAAAAGAAAGAAAGAAAGAAAGAAAGAAAGAAAGAAAGAAAGAAAGAGAGAAAGAAAGCAAAATTAAGAAATTTTCCAGTCAAAGCAACTTTTTACAACCATGATGCTGCTCCTTTTGGCTTTCCATCAGGTCTGTTTGTCACAAAGAAGCAACAGAAGTCGCAGCAGAGGTATGAATGGGCAAGCGGGGGAGAATACAATAGGCCGCCTTCCAAGGGTCTGTAACTGTATACTCTAATAAAGTCAACGCTGGCAAATTAAGAGTCACTGCTCGGCTCAAGTTACAACAACAAGGCCCGGCATTATCCCAGCAGGTTTGTTTTGAAGCACACAAGCAAAATGTTACACAGCGACCGAGAACAATATCCTAGAGATCCAGTGACATCCAACATTCATCTAATTCAAAAAACATTTGATGAACTCCGTCACAAGTGACGGAGTGATATTGTCTATTTTTTAAATAGACTGCATGGTCCCGTCTACTGGGATGGTGTTTGCGTGACCTGAGAACCGAAAATTAAAACAAATACAAAACAGATGCTTTTCTCTGGAGAAGAGGATCAATTTAACTAATACTTCTTTAGCAAAGATCATTGTTTTCTGTTGCTGCTTTTCAGATGTTTCGTTCATCTGAAGTGCAACAGAGCTAGTCAGAGTTTATAGTAAATACAGTTCAGTTTTGGAAGAAAATTTTCCAGATGTTGCTGGAGGTTAACCTTCTAGCAACATGACAAACCTAAACATGGAAAGTTTTAGATCAAGGAACATGCTTGTGTCGGGATGGCCAAGTCAAAGCCCAGACCTGAATTCAATATAGTCTTCAACAATACTTTAAAACATATTCAGTCTACAATGATTGATTCAGAAGAGCAACATCAACATGTACACCACACTTTTCAGAGTTTTTTTTTTTTCCCAGAGAACTATGTATCATTCTTCCTCCACCTTACAACTTAGCACCACCTATGTGTTTCTCTATCTCATAAAATCCCACTAATTTATAAAAAAAAAAATAAAAATTGTAAGAGAACAAAATGTGGCAAAGTTTAAGGGTTATGAATCGTTTTTGAAAGCACTGTATCACAAAAGCTGTGTTAAAGTACATATGAATAAAGCTTTTTTTACTAATCACACTGTGTTGCTTTGTCTTTCCTGTCACTGTCATGTTTGGCCAAATATAAAGGCTCCAGATTTAAGATTTTTTTTTTTTTTTTAATTAAAGAATAAGAGGATTTCCAATTTTCGCATTAAAGTTGTCATCCCTTAATAAACCTCAACCTGTCTTCCAGGTGACGGTTTGATGGAGTCACTCTTGTGAACTTCAAACCTTCCTGTTGCTAAGAGTTGTGACCCCGTCTTTTGTTTCTCTTCTGGCTGTTGGGTTAATGAAATAACAACAAACCAGGCGTGCAGCTAATTTGGACAGGCACTTCCTGTACCCTCATGTCTCCACAAAAATGTATTTTAATTCTTCTTATCTGCGCCTTTGTCATGTGGTCAACCTTGAAACCAGGACCAAACATGCTTAGCCTTTATAGGTCCGTCTTTGCCAACTATCTAACTTTCAGAAATGTGTCCCAACTGACCCAAATGACTTCTCTGCATCCTTTCTACTTACCTTACACTCGAGCGATGGGTGTTTACACACACAACGGCATTCTCACTTCCACCCTGCACATTCAAACAATAATAACGCCAAAAGACAGCTTAATGACTAATCATGTGTTTGAGATTCATTCAGAGCTATTATTCACACATTCCACCAGCTCTATGAATGGACACTGAACCGCACATGTCATATACTTTCATTCATGAGGAGAAAACCGGAGCGGGTGGAGGGACAGGGTGAAAAAAATAAAAGGGAGTCTCTCTGTTAGGATGGGTAACCCAGGGGACATTTTCCTTTGTGTGGTGCTCAGCTTATGGGGCCAAATGCCAGCAGGCTTACCTCCACACTGTCTATCTGTGTGTGTCCCTCTTTCCTTTGCACACAGTAATTAGGAGGATCCTAATGGAGAGGGGCTTTATTAGTGTCTGAGGAAGGCTTTAAACGTCACTTTAATTAAGGGAGATTCGGCAGACAGCCTGTGTGGCGATGTCACCCATTTTATAAAATCCTTGTTTGGGCACAACAGCAAAATAGAAGTGGGTCTTTAAAAGGAAGAGAGAGGGGGAGAAAGAAAAAAGAGCTTTCCAGGGGAGGACTGTCTAGACCAGCGGTCAGGGGACAGAAAAGACTGCCTGACCCTGGCAGAGCATTAAGATGACGATCATTATCTGCCAAGAAATTCCATGTGTGCATGGGGGCAGCATGCAGTCACTCTCAAGAAAGAAAGAAAGAAATGGAAAAAAAAATAAACCATTTTGACCCCACAAACACAACTTTGGTCAAAAGATAACCTTACTGTTAAAACAATTTTGTGGGGAGGGGGGAGGATTAATTTATTCTCAGCATATCCTTTGGTCATTCATGCAGGATATAAAATCCTAGATTATTTCCTGCTTGGTTAACCCGCATCCGGCCAGTCCCTCTCACAAAGCCATTCTAATGTTGTCATTAGTTATGCTCCTCTGGTGGCCAAAAGATTGATCCCAAAGACTCAGAAAGCAATAAACACGTACATGAATGGCAGAGGGAGATAACGCATTTCCCACAGATAGCGGAGGGGCGATCAGTGCAGAGACGTGATTGGAAAAAGATGACTAATGATAAGTAATAAATTTCACATTAACAAGCAAGGATTCTGAGCCCTCAGTTTATAATATATGTTTGATATATAAATCCCATGTTTGAAATTTGATCTGTGTTGAAACCTCACTAAAAGTGACCGGGATGTCATAGTGCCTAAATATTTACAGAGATTTTGCAGATTTAGTTTTACCTAAAAACAGAACTTATTGAACTTATTCTCCACATCTCCATAGTTAAAATATTGACTTCTGCACCTAATAATAGCATTACAACAATATAAAAATTTTGCATGGATTACTGTGTGAAAATTAATCATAGTAATTGTGTTACAGTTTTGTAAAAAACACAAACTGAGAGCAGCCAGTATTAATCAGCTAACACAAATTATTATTTTATAAAATCTTGTTTGTTTTTCTATCACAAATCATTTGAAATAGGTTAATAAAAATAACTGAATAACTGCAGAAACCTTTTGGTTTGCATAATGTTTTGGAGGACAAGGCTTTTCCTACAGAGTTACAAAGTCCAAACTCTGGATACATTAAGCAGGCACTCTTTATGACTGAAATATTCATGCTTCACTTTCACCTTCTTTTTGGTTGCCTCAGAGACAACAAGTCTGAGATTTTGTTTGATGAACCATCAAAACAGTTAATAATAAGAAAAACAGCAGATGTAATTTCCTTTTTAAATCATTGTTATGACAGTAAAAAATATGATCATGGTAACATTTAAAACTTTCTTGTTCCCTAATAANCATGACTGTAAGGTAACTTGGTCTCTCCCATGATCCCCTGTGATGGACTTGTGGCCTGTCAACGGTTTACCCTGCTTCTCACTCTACGAACCGACTCTAGGAGCCGATTCGTATAGGTGAATAATCGGAGTGTTCACGCGCATGTGCTGCATGGTGTGTTGTCTGTCTGTGATGAAGGGGAGCAAGGATTACAAACACAGCACACAGTGAAAGAGGAAAACAGCAGAAAGGGAGATGTGCACATGAGACTCTGCAGAGACAAGAGAAGGTGAAAAAACGAGTGACTGCAAGATAAGAATAAAGTGTCTCATTGCTACCAAGAAGTTAGTGGAGGCTGCCCAGTTATTGTGCAAATGCCAAGCATGTCTGAGCAGAGTGAATTCTCTGTGCTGAAGAAGACAAGACAAAATTCAAAGAGTATAAAAACTGCAATGTGAATCTTTGCAGTTTCATCAACTGTCTGTATGTTGGCCAAAGCGATGGAAGACATACACAGTACTGCACCTTCCACAGAGGCCATCTATCGCTCTCACGCTGTGCCTTTTAACTCAATTTCCCACCTGGCTTGAGCTGACGGTGACACGTGGAAGTCAATTCCAATAGCAGCTCCTTAAAGCGCACATTTAATCGAGAAAAGTCCGCCGTCTAACCTGAACGGACTTCATCAATCGCAAAGTTAGGATAAATCAATGCTGGATTGACTGAAGTTCTGCTGCTCTCTTTCAGGGGACACTGCTTTGTCTATACGCGGAGGTCTTCCACACCTGACACACCTAAACGATTCTGGTCTAGCGGCATCTCAGCGAAGCACGTATCTGATCCTTGCTCACTTTTCTTCCACAAGAGTTTTTAATGCCACAGGTTTTCTCACCCAAAGCAGAGAGAGAGAGAGAGAGAGAGAGAGAGAGAGCAGACAGCTGGAAGTCAATTCCCCTCCCAGTTCTTGAGATCTCATCTCTGTTAGATCTCATCCGCTGTAATTTTTCTAATCTATGAAAGTTGGTCAATAGCAAGTGTCACTGAGACAAAGTGTCCTAATTAGAAAATTAACTTGCAACAACACTTTACCACTGCAAACATGGGTTGACTCAGACACAAATGAACAAATGCTGGTGTGATGAAACCTGAAAAATACACATTAGTACATTTCTGTGACTGCCTCATCTAACTGTAATTTCTCTAATTAGCAGTACGCCTCTTACATCTGCCAATGCCTTCCTCATATTCCCCCCTGCAACTCTGTCAAAATGGTATCCTCCCCCTTAAAGATTAATTGAAGCTGGGATAAAACAAAATGGTTCCCAGGGGGGTGTCCCACTGTTTGTTATTCATGTGGGCCTGAAAACAGCAACAGTAAATCCTCTAAGTTGTTGTTAAGCTGGGGATATTACCATACGTGTGCCATTTCCATAGACTGACAGCTCCCTCTGGATCAACTGGGGACTATTGATCTTGCAGCACTCCATTTCAAGTTAATTGTGCTTGAAATGAGGTCCACACTCCCAGGCATACCTTTGTTTGGAAGGTGGATATTCATTTTTATTTGGCAGGATGTTGATATCGGAGACACGGGAAATATTCCATATTTCGTTTGTGTTTATCCTACAGAGGCAGTTTCTCTCACAGTGATTGGTCAAAAAGTCATGCAGGGATAATGCATTAACAACCACAGCTTGGCTTTGGTCGTGGTTTTCTTTGTTGTGATTGGACAGGAATAATGCTCCTCCTTTGTGGGGAAGGAGGGACATTATTTTACTCTTGCAGTAAAAGAGTTTGATATCCAAACAGAAACTTGGAGAGTAAGCAAAGTGACTGTGATTTTTCACTGATCATACCTGGGAACAAAATGGTTTAAAGTTAAGTTACAGGGTAGAGTCAGAACCGTATATTGTGGGATATTTTTTGAGAACAAAAAAAAAAAAACTTGACCTATCATACTGACTTCTGAAACCATATATGTGCTTCAGTTTCCTTGCAATGTAACTTTGTACAATTTTTGGTGTTTTCCAAAGCCGGGAGTTTCAACATAAGGCAGCAGATTATAAGTTTTAGATGTTTGTGCAAAACTTTTTTTTCATTTTCACATACAAATTAATACATTTGCTTCTCATCAGCTTCTTACCATTATCTTCTAACATGAACAAACATTGGGGTAATCTGTTTGTTTTGTGTGAACAAGGGAAAATCCTGCTGAGATGTTTGGATTAACTACGATGTAATGGTGTAATTAAGTCATTCGGTTTCAATAACATATTCATGAGTCATCAGCTGAATAAAGATGGATACAATACACAAAATCTGCTCTACAGATCACTGGTTCCTAGTTCAAGCCAGTCTAGTTCATTCAAACAACGGCAAAAGAAAGAGCACTTACACTGGGACTTTTCCAGTCAATCCCCAAGCAAAGATGTGCTCAGCAACAATTTGGTTTTAACTACAGCTAATTGTTATTCCTGACGTAAGGTTTACACGACCCACAACCTGTATCGTGTTTACTCTGAGCTGAGATGACAGAGGGCCTACACCTTCTTCCAACCAACCCACTTTACAGCTGGGCCTAAAAGGAAGAGATGACTAAGTTGAGGTTTGAATGGAACATCTGAACAATCTGATTGGCTAATAGCGAGGAAGGCATGAAGGTAAATCTGTATACTGTAAATGTGTAGTGAGAAACAAGCTTTGAACAAATCAAATTATCATCTATAATGTTTTTTGTTTTGTTTTTTGTTTTTTTTTGTAGTTATTGTGCATAGTGTGAAGGGGGAAATGATAGTAGGTCAGTGATCTCTCACCATTAGCCAGATGCTTATGATGATCAAAATAGTTTGGTTTGCTTGTTCAGCATATAATCTGCCTTAATCTAGCAGCGTTGTGGTTGAAGGTCTGACCATACAACCCCAGAGCAAGTTGGTAAATGTCTGCTTTATGTTGAAAGGATGACAAATATTCCAAAACCACTACTAATAATAATAATAATAATACTACTCCTTATCATAATATTTGGCAATATTGTAGAGATTTTATAATTTCTGAAATGTTCTTCAGCCCTAATATTCAAGAGCAAATGTTTCCACACCTGAAAAACTAATGTAAAAAGTAATGTATAAGTACCCCAATTCCCCCTGCACCCTCCTTATTGTCCTCCCTGTGCTGTTTTATATATGAACATAAAACATCTGTAATTTAGTCTAATTGCTTTGGTTTAAAACAACAACAAAAAATCAACAATTATTATTTTGCCATTTAACCTTTGCCATGTGGTTTTGATTATGATACACAAACTCAAGCAAAAATATGAAAGAAAGACAATATTTTTTTTTTTTCCCAGTAGTTCTCAAGTGGTTACTCTTGTAAGAATTAGGCACCTGTCTATTTGTGATTCATGTCTTCACAAATTTAGCTTTAAAAAGATTTCCACACTGTGTCTGTTCACTGAAAATACTGAAAATAAGCCACCAAATTTGTGTTTCTTTTAGCCAAAGAAAGAAAGAATGAATGAATGAAAGAAGAATAAGCAACTTCTTTCATTCAGCTCCCTGGCAGTGCACAGCGCCAAGTGGGAATGGCAGCATTTTATTACTTCAGTGCTTCAAAGAAAACTCCAGTCTCTCCAAAACGTTTTCTGTGGCATTTCATTAAAGGAGTAAGCATCACGTGGAAAGAGTTTCGAAATTGTAACTTTTTAAACCTTCGCAGCGCATATCGTGTTCTGACTAGCTCTGTGTTGCTTTCAAATGTTAGCTCATTTTAAAGATTTAAACAGAAAAAAAATAAGAAAAAAATTACATTTCAGCAAAACTCAGTGAACTACACACAGAAATGAGAGCCAACATTTCATTTACTCATATTTTGCGAACATTCAAACAGTCTAAATAAGAAACATCGAAAGCTACTTAAGGGCTCAGGATTTCCCCCACCTTGCCAGCCCTTGTTTTAATTCCTAATCACAAAGAAACGGTCTGGCTCGTTTTACACTCACAGGAAGGTGAACTTTGCCTCTGGAAATTCCCTTTAAAAATGGGGAAAGTTTCACAGCTTTACACGTGGAGTATTATCCCTGTCATGATTATGAGCAAATTGGATTAAGGTGTGTTTTTACGGACGTGTTTGACAGTCCAACAGAAACGGAGAGCGCGAGTGTTCAGAGTAATAAAGCTTAGTACAACCTCATTAGGAAAAAAGATAAAACAGAGAGGTAAATTCAGAAGATTCTGCAATTATCCCTGATAGAAAATGCTAATATTTCCCAATCCTGTTTAGAACTCAAAAAGCCAAAGAAGACAAAAACATCTAGTGACAGCATCATTCCCAATCCCAGGACCGTTTTGGAATATTCCCACTGCTCATTCCTGCGAGGCAAATAGCACTTTGCTGCATCGAGAATGGATGCAAATTCCATCTTCCCCAGTAATCATTCCCACATGAGTCCGATGTCCCCGACTGTTGCTGGAACCGTATCTGTTTGCAATATCAGACTGCAACAAATAAAATGTGTGTAATGGAGGACATTAGAGAGGGCCTGTGCATGAAGGCAGGATTTAATTTGCATGGCAGATTAGGCTTTTTTTAGTCCCACTAGAAGGGGCCCGGCCTGCGGGGCAAAGTCACTGTTTTTCTCCTCTACTCTGTGTGTTTTATTCCTTTATTAGTGGGATCTGCTCGCTTCAAAACCATTAATTCAATTGTGTCAGCTCGTATATTATCAGCTCTCAAATCCAGGCTGAAAATAGTTAACAATTAACTCTGGCACCATGCTGATCTCAATACTGGAAGTGCAATAAATGCGCAATTTCGTTTGTAAAAATAAACTGTTTCTTTTTTTTTTTTTCTTGCTGTCTTTATTTTCTTTTTCCACCAGCTTGCAAAGTCAGTAAAATCCGCCGCTTTTGCATTTACTGAGTGCTGAAAAATGATTCCCAAAGTGTTGTATACAAAACAAAATACATGTTACATCTTCCAGGCTACCTATTTCCAAATCCCAGTGGAGACTAGAAAGATTGAAAGAGAAAGCACGGCTGGAGGCTTTTTGGTCTCTGCCCTCTGTGCACTGGCCTGACTGGGGCCGAGTTACGCTTCGGTGCCCTGGCGAGCCACAGCTTTACACAGGCAGCCTAATACACACACACTCACAGCTGGGGTTACCAGTTATTAGACAGCGAGAGGAAGGAGCCAAGTGCACACTTTCACAAAATCACGCATTCATAAATACATTTACACTCCCTAAACTCTCCACTCTACAAGATGCAACTCAGTGACATGGAGGCAAGCAGCTTTGACAGCTTGAGATGCAGAATTACAGGTGCTGTGATCACAAATGCAGACGGTTTATAATGAGTTTCTAGGGGAGGAAAAAAATGGGAAAGAATCATATTTGACTCAATTTATTTATTTACTTTTGTTTGATCTGACCCAGGTGTTGTCAATATCACAGAGTAAATGCCATGTTCATAGGCCACAATGGTCCCTAGCTGGGCTTTTCTATTAAAAAAGAACAAGAACAATGAGCTTCTAGTATGTTAACAAGATGTTCAAAAAAAAACAGCAAAGATAAAAAAAAATCATTCTCTTACAAAACTATTTCATAACAAAATATTTTAAAAATACTTTAAAGAAGCATCCCTTCTGGATCAAGAGCGTTATGAAAGACACATTGTACTTTGCTAAACCAAACCAAGTCTTGGTTGGTCTTGCTGATTGATTGTATCATATTAATTATTTTTCGGTAATTTTCACTGCTTGATCCTCAAGAGATTCCAAAGATTTGGTTGTTGACTGGTCGGTTTAAGCTCGTACATATTAAAACCAATGGGACCTAAATTGGCTCACTGTGGAGTTATGTTCCAGGTTAATTTGACTTAATTTCTCAAGCTTTTAGATACAGTAAAACTTGAGAAATTAAGCCACTTTTAGAAGAGTGGTACTACATTTACCAGAGTTTCTCATAATCCCTTCCATTTAGGCAGGTGTGAAAGGTTGTATGAACTTTGGTGTTCATCGAACAAAGTAACTCTGGTGGTTACTTTGTTTGAGAATAGTAAAAATACTATTCTATTACACCAGAATAGTATTTTTACTATTCTGGTGTAAAAATACCCTAAAAATACCCCAAAAGTGGAAAAAAAAACAGTCATTCTTATTCAAACTATTTCACACTGAATTGACATTTATGATGGAATGCTGAACTATTATTGGGTTTGACTTTGAACTTTTGAGTAAGGTCTGCCAAATGCGTAATATCCTTCACTAAAGGTGCGATATGAATCTTGGGATGTCAGCCTTGACTCACATCTGTGCAGACCCTCCGTGGCCCCACCCCAATCCTTGTCTTATTATCATAGAAGGAAACAGCAGCAACAATGTTTTGCTAACAGTTCATGCATTACAACTCAGGGGAGGGCTAACACCATGCATCCTTGCATCTCAAACACACACACACACACACACACACACACACACACACGTTCCCCTGTGAGATTCAGAAGAGAGAGAGAGAGAGAGAGACAGAGAGAGAGAGAGAGAGAGAGAGAGAAAGGAAAAAAAAACACAACGCTGCTGATCAGAGCTGTTCAGCCCGCTTGCTCTGCTCTCGGGGCCCCTGACAGAAACAGTGATGTTTGAGGCGCAGGGAGCCCTGAGTTTGTCCATCACTGATTAGGAAAACCTCCGGCTCTTCCGACCCAGCTGCAGCTGATGTGCGCGCATCTTGACAAACACTCCATACAGACTTTTTTTTTTTTTTCCACCCCCTCCTCCCCCTAGCAATAAGACATTAAGTGGACACACAACAGAGTTACGCATAAACAAAGACACACAAATGCTTGGAGCGCGTGCATCCTCAGACAAATGCTCTGCATGTGCAGGGACGGCAGTTTAATTTGTAAAACACTGCTTGGAAAAGCTGGAGCAAAGCAGGCAATTAGAGGCTACCCCTCCTGAGCACTTGACTGTATTCCTTTAACCTTTAGACAAAGATTTATGTCAAAGGATTTGTCACCTTCGCAGTGGGGCCTTCCCACACAGCTTTTCAAAAACACACAATAGGGAAAAAAGGAGGAGAAAAAAAAAAAAAAACTTAAAATCCTCCTGTGTGGATTTGGGAACTTGTATAACTCCCAATTATCAAAACTTCTCTTTGCAGGCCTCCCACTCTGTTTGTAAGGCTCACAAAAATATCTACAGTGCCACTGAAGAGTGTATAATGCCTGTGTGCCCACATGACTGGCGAAAACACTCCTGCTCTTTCTGCCCCGCTGAGTCCTGCTGCATAATGGGGGTCTTGAAGGCTCTGGGCTCAGAGCGGGCCTGCCTAACAAAGCCTCGGTGGCTTGCAGCAGACAGGAGAGTGTGTTTGTGAGCCGGTTGCCAAAAACTAATTTTCAGGAGGTTTTCTGTGGATGCAGTGGCAGCAGCATGACAGTGTGAGGTTTTAGATATCTTGGCGAGCGGGTGGGGGGGAGGGCTGGGGCTGAGATATGTAGCTCTTTTGTGGAGGTCCAGAGAGTTGGTTGGAAAAATGAAGAAGTTCGCAAATTGGCTTTTTCGGAAAACATCTCTAATGCTTGCTTTTTTTTTTTTTCACTTTTATTGCTTTTTCCTTTTGAAAGGTCACAACTTTATCAAGCAGATTAGTGAATTAATTTTAGATTAACCTGAAGAAATCCACTTTCCCGAGCCCGTCAGTGAGCATCGTATATATTTCACCCGCCGTATATCCGTCTCTCGTGAGCATTTTTATCCTCTATATCCTTGCAGCAGTCATTTTCCCTCCTTCCCCATAGTAATGTACCTGTTTACCTGTTGGGTGGTCTTGAGCTGGGCTAAGCTGAAACCCCAGTCTCTGCAATCTAAGTGTAGAGTAGCTACTAATCCGATTTCAGGAAACAGCCAAGCCCCCGCCTCCCTACACCCACCAGCACCCCTCCTTTACCTCTCACTGTCCCCTCAGAGCGGAGGGAAACACGAATAACGCTGGAACAGAGATAGCAAGTTACTTATTTTATAATATCTGTAAAATGCCACTTCCTGTTTCCTGAGCAAAGTCCATATTGGAAACGTTTTGTGCAGTTTTCTCCCTTTTGCTAGGTGTGACTCTGAGCACGTATTACCTGGCTGGTCTCCCCCTCCAGGTCCGCTCTGCGTTCTCTGGTACGTTACTGAGCCCAAACATAAAGCAGCGTTTCATGGTCCTGCGGCTTATCAGGCCGCTTCAAGTATGTGAGACATGCCAGGAAACAAAGGAGCGCCTCTACACCCACCAGCAAGATCAGCATATCCTTTTCCCTCTTCCCGGCTTTTCCTACTTGACGAGCTCATGGAGAGCAGGAGGAAGGCTGGCCTGCAAACCGGAGCTGGATGAGACGCAGAAGCCAAACTGTGTATCAAACTGCACAATATGGGCACTTTTGCATTTTTTTTTTTTTTATCACCAGCAGAAATTAAATATGACACCTGAAGTAAACTTGTTTATGAGGGAGCAATGGGTGCTGGACATTTCGCTGCTTTGTATTTCCTACATTTGCAGGTTTAGTCATCTTAAATCTCATACTCAAAACAGTTTATGTGGACCATGGAGATTTAATTCAAAGTTTAAATTAATATTTCATAGTCAGCTGTATGAAAATGGTGATCATGTGGTTTGAATAAATACCAGCAGAGCAGTTCTGGATTGATTGAACTGCTCTAGTTTTACAGTCCGAACTAGAATAAGAACTAAAAGATTCAAATGAAACAGAAAATAAGTGAAAAAGCAGCCAAAATCCAAGGAAAGTATGGAAGACCTCCAGAAAGAGCTGAGAGTTATCGAGATCCTTTTATTCTTCTGAAAACAATATTTCAAAAAAATTAATTAATCAAAGCAACGGTGGAAAAGACTATTGGACATAACTGTTTATTAGAAAAATTGCTTATCCAAGAAATAACATTTAAATCAGGATTTTTGCTGAAAGAAAAATAATAATACTAATAAACTTAGCATTTTGAATTGAATGAAATGACATGCATAGTGCATTTTCTTCATTTAAACTTTTAACATTTTTCAGTCTTTTGGTCAAATCATAAGAAAATGCATTTTGCTAAATGCTACGTCCTATACAGCTGCAAAATTCGCACAAAGTTCTAAAAGATCTGTCGTTTTAAAATCAGCTCAAAGTTAAGAAGACAAAAGTGACGTTTTATGAAAAACAACAAGATGTGAAGCAGACACACAAATAGTTATGATCTCAAACTCTGTATATCTTCTTTTTATGTTTGCTCAGCACTAAATGTTACAGTATGCTGGATATTTGGGAAAATTCACCCAGATGAACAGCATCGTTGTGTGGAAAGAAGTGCACGGAGCACGCTGAGAGCAGACAGAGCTCACCCTGAGGAAAGCATGGCCTCAGCTGGCCAAACAGGAGCAGTACAACTTCCAGGAATTCACTGCGCTCCTTACGTCTGTGCAGGCATGTGGACAATCACAAGGCTCGCAAATTTAGGTAGCACAACAACTTATTTCAAACTATTTTATGTCTTACACACTGCTCTGAAAAAATGGGGAGTGTGTCACTGTTGAACTGAGAGGGATAAATCAAGTTGTTCGACCAACAATCACACAAAATACATTACTGTTTGGACAATGTTGTGTGTGACACGAGGGGGTCGGTGTCACAGACAATCCGCGCTGTGCAGTCTGACAGCAGATACCCTCTGAACCCTCCTTTACTGTTGAAGATACTATACAGCATCTGTTGCATTGACTGACACACACCTAGGTGTGTGTGCATGTGTGTGAGGGTGCATGTGTCTCCATGTTGTAAGAGTGCTCCAACTGATGCCATTGGCACTCTTTTGGGGGAAAAAAGAGTGTATAAAACCTTTTTTTTTTACCACAAAAAAGTAATCATAATCTATCAACTTCCTCTCTAATATGATACAACCACAAATTCTAGAGTACGATAGTAGGGTTTTTATGCAATAGACCAACACAAACTAGATCAGATATGGTTTGGAGGTACATTTCAAAGCATAAAACACAGTTTTATACATGTTTTGCTAATTAAAATCTGAAAAGTGTGGCATTCATTTGTTTTCGACCTCTCTGAGATGAAACTTTGTGAAGCTCATTTTGCTGGATTTACACCTGCAAGCCCCTTTTTGGGGGGCTAAGTTTCAACCAGATTGCACTGCATTGATACAGATTTCTTTTCTTTTATTTCGTTTATCTGCCGCTGCTACTGGGGATCTGCCACGGAGCTTCCTAACAGATTAGCCCCATTCTTCCAAGTTCCTCCTCTGTTTATTTGTGTTGTCTTTAACAACAGGTCAGCCCTGTTACAGGCACTAATGACCTTGGTGTAGTACACCTGCCACTGTGGAATTGCTCCATAAATGGTCAGTAAAGCCAGGAGGTCTGGGGGTTATTGCCCCCCGACCCCCCCGACCCCGCCTCCCTCCGCGGCACAAACAATGGTAACTAACATTGACTTGGATGCGATAGTGGTATACGATTTGTGCTCCTCTAGCCCAACTCTTTCTTCGTGTTCCTAAAGAAACAAAGAGGCTTTATTGTCTAAGGTAGAAACAGGTCAAAGTGATCCATATAGCCAGCAAATCTACAAGTCTAATAGTGAGATTTAAACACACCAAAGGTAAATAGGATTTCATTTGTTTTCATTTCCTGTTTGTGCTCACGCAGATTATTCCCTCTGGCTTCTTTGGTGCTTTTCTTTCCTAAAATGACATAACCACTTTAGTCCAAACCACCACATCACATGCAGTATCACTATTTTGTGTGGTTATTGATGGGTGTGAAGAATATTTAAACCACCCTTATCTTTTTCACGCCGTATTCAAAGGAACTGGAATTTCTTGGACGCTCCTAAATTGGCTTCACAGGACTTCACTCACTGTTCCGCCTCATTACTTCAATATATTGCGCAATGTACTTCCAATATCAGGAAATTGCAGATATCAGAAGAGAAATGCATCGTCCCTTAGAAGGCCAAATTCTCAGCTAAAAGTTCTTTGAGTTTTAGTTTTAAATTGCATGACAAATCTCTCAAATTATTGAGAGATATCCAAGAGGAAAACACGCCAACTTCGGCCTGTGCTCTTTTTTTTTCCATGGAGTGGCGTTTGAATGTTCCCAGGAAATTCATGCCACTAGTGCATTCCTCATTAACAATACATAACAATGACACATTTTCAACTGTACTACTAATATTGCTGTTTCCTAGAATCGGTAGGCACCAAAACCTGTTCTTGCTTTTATTTATTAAGCTTTCAAAAGAGTGTAAAGTCCAATGCGTACAAAATGGAAAATAGCAAACGACATAGAAAGATTCTGAAGTTTTGGTAAGAAGCCGACAACAAGTTAAGGACTCCAAATAGAGTAAGCAGGTAACAATGGCCGACCCACTTATTTATTTAGCCGGTGTGTCTTCAACTGGGAAAAGTGCTGATCTGACCCAAGCAGAGTTGAAACCTCTTGAAAAGCCACTGGGCAGCACAATCCACTGCCTTGCTGAGACGCAGACAGACCGCTGCAGATTAACTGGTTTTCTTAACGTCTCCTCTCTGGCCAAGTTTTCTTTTCAGAGGCTCGAGAGGCGAACTGGCCTCGGTGAAAGCCTCACCCCCCACCCATTAGTGAAGGTAAATGGCTCTTCAGTGAGCGACCAGTTAAAGCAGGCTGCAGATAAAGGGCCTCTTCACACACTTCTTCAGCCAGATTAGAGAGGTGACTCTTGTCTGGAGGATGTAAAATGTTTACACTTGCACGGCGAGCGCCCGACTGGAGGAGCCACCGCAGTGGCACTGTTACATCTGTCTTCAAGAATTCATGAGGTTGCTGTGAGCAGAGTGAAAAAAAAAAAAAAACTGCTTCTAAAGATAATTTATTCGTGAAACAACGTTCTCATTGTTTCATTGTCAATGAGAGTTTCTAATTCGGACATTATTTTTGACCAGGAGCTGTGACGATCTCTCTCCTTAAAATACTTGAAAGACTATCGTTTTGTTTTTGTTTTTTTCTTGTTAATTCAGTTTTCTTTCTTTCCCAAGAGCAGTTCTTGAAGATAAACTGAGGAGATTTAGAAGCTGCTGCACCTAATCACGTGTTTGCTGCTTCCTTGCCAGCTACCAACCCCTGATTGCATTTCAGCCGAGGAGTAAATACTACATGCTTAGTTACCAGGTGAAATCAAGCAGGCCGATGTGTCTGCAGCCTCAGTAGACATTCGCTGGAGCCTTCTACTATCTGCCTGCACCACAGACTTACTTTCCAGCCGAGTCAGCCGCCTTCCTTGATTCATGTTACTGACTGACTCACATTTCTAAAAAAAGAAAGAAAGAAAGAAAGAAAGAAAGAAAGAAAGAAAGAAAGAAAGAAAGAAAGAAATGTGATTTTATGAAAGCAAAATTAAGAAATTTGCCAGTCAAAGCAACTTTTTACAACCATGATGCTCCTTTTGGCTTTCCATCAGGTCTGTTTGTCACAAAGAAGCAACAGAAGTCGCAGCAGAGGTATGAATGGGCAAGCGGGGGAGAATACAATAGGCCTCCTTCCAAGGGTCTGTAACTGTATACTCTAATAAAGTCAACGCTGGCAAATTAAGAGTCACTGCTCGGCTCAAGTTACAACAACAAGGCCCGGCATTATCCCAGCAGGTTTGTTTTGAAGCACACAAGCAAAATGTTACACAGCGACCGAGAACAATATCCTAGAGATCCAGTGACATCCAACATTCATCTAATTCAAAAAACATTTGATGAACTCCGTCACAAGTGACGGAGTGATATTGTCTATTTTTTAAATAGACTGCATGGTCCCGTCTACTGGGATGGTGTTTGCGTGACCTGAGAACCGAAAATTAAAACAAATACAAAACAGATGCTTTTCTCTGGAGAAGAGGATCAATTTAACTAATACTTCTTTAGCAAAGATCATTGTTTTCTGTTGCTGCTTTTCAGATGTTTCGTTCATCTGAAGTGCAACAGAGCTAGTCAGAGTTTATAGTAAATACAGTTCAGTTTTGGAAGAAAATTTTCCAGATGTTGCTGGAGGTTAACCTTCTAGCAACATGACAAACCTAAACATGGAAAGTTTTAGATCAAGGAACATGCTTGTGTCGGGATGGCCAAGTCAAAGCCCAGACCTGAATTCAATATAGTCTTCAACAATACTTTAAAACATATTCAGTCTACAATGATTGATTCAGAAGAGCAACATCAACATGTACACCACACTTTTCAGAGTTTTTTTTTTTTCCCAGAGAACTATGTATCATTCTTCCTCCACCTTACAACTTAGCACCACCTATGTGTTTCTCTATCTCATAAAATCCCACTAATTTATAAAAAAAAAAATAAAAATTGTAAGAGAACAAAATGTGGCAAAGTTTAAGGGTTATGAATCGTTTTTGAAAGCACTGTATCACAAAAGCTGTGTTAAAGTACATATGAATAAAGCTTTTTTTACTAATCACACTGTGTTGCTTTGTCTTTCCTGTCACTGTCATGTTTGGCCAAATATAAAGGCTCCAGATTTAAGATTTTTTTTTTTTTTTTAATTAAAGAATAAGAGGATTTCCAATTTTCGCATTAAAGTTGTCATCCCTTAATAAACCTCAACCTGTCTTCCAGGTGACGGTTTGATGGAGTCACTCTTGTGAACTTCAAACCTTCCTGTTGCTAAGAGTTGTGACCCCGTCTTTTGTTTCTCTTCTGGCTGTTGGGTTAATGAAATAACAACAAACCAGGCGTGCAGCTAATTTGGACAGGCACTTCCTGTACCCTCATGTCTCCACAAAAATGTATTTTAATTCTTCTTATCTGCGCCTTTGTCATGTGGTCAACCTTGAAACCAGGACCAAACATGCTTAGCCTTTATAGGTCCGTCTTTGCCAACTATCTAACTTTCAGAAATGTGTCCCAACTGACCCAAATGACTTCTCTGCATCCTTTCTACTTACCTTACACTCGAGCGATGGGTGTTTACACACACAACGGCATTCTCACTTCCACCCTGCACATTCAAACAATAATAACGCCAAAAGACAGCTTAATGACTAATCATGTGTTTGAGATTCATTCAGAGCTATTATTCACACATTCCACCAGCTCTATGAATGGACACTGAACCGCACATGTCATATACTTTCATTCATGAGGAGAAAACCAGAGTGGGTGGAGGGACAGGGTGAAAAAAATAAAAGGGAGTCTCTCTGTTAGGATGGGTAACCCAGGGGACATTTTCCTTTGTGTGGTGCTCAGCTTATGGGGCCAAATGCCAGCAGGCTTACCTCCACACTGTCTATCTGTGTGTGTCCCTCTTTCCTTTGCACACAGTAATTAGGAGGATCCTAATGGAGAGGGGCTTTATTAGTGTCTGAGGAAGGCTTTAAACGTCACTTTAATTAAGGGAGATTCGGCAGACAGCCTGTGTGGCGATGTCACCCATTTTATAAAATCCTTGTTTGGGCACAACAGCAAAATAGAAGTGGGTCTTTAAAAGGAAGAGAGAGGGGGAGAAAGAAAAAAGAGCTTTCCAGGGGAGGACTGTCTAGACCAGCGGTCAGGGGACAGAAAAGACTGCCTGACCCTGGCAGAGCATTAAGATGACGATCATTATCTGCCAAGAAATTCCATGTGTGCATGGGGGCAGCATGCAGTCACTCTCAAGAAAGAAAGAAAGAAATGGAAAAAAAAATAAACCATTTTGACCCCACAAACACAACTTTGGTCAAAAGATAACCTTACTGTTAAAACAATTTTGTGGGGAGGGGGGAGGATTAATTTATTCTCAGCATATCCTTTGGTCATTCATGCAGGATATAAAATCCTAGATTATTTCCTGCTTGGTTAACCCGCATCCGGCCAGTCCCTCTCACAAAGCCATTCTAATGTTGTCATTAGTTATGCTCCTCTGGTGGCCAAAAGATTGATCCCAAAGACTCAGAAAGCAATAAACACGTACATGAATGGCAGAGGGAGATAACGCATTTCCCACAGATAGCGGAGGGGCGATCAGTGCAGAGACGTGATTGGAAAAAGATGACTAATGATAAGTAATAAATTTCACATTAACAAGCAAGGATTCTGAGCCCTCAGTTTATAATATATGTTTGATATATAAATCCCATGTTTGAAATTTGATCTGTGTTGAAACCTCACTAAAAGTGACCGGGATGTCATAGTGCCTAAATATTTACAGAGATTTTGCAGATTTAGTTTTACCTAAAAACAGAACTTATTGAACTTATTCTCCACATCTCCATAGTTAAAATATTGACTTCTGCACCTAATAATAGCATTACAACAATATAAAAATTTTGCATGGATTACTGTGTGAAAATTAATCATAGTAATTGTGTTACAGTTTTGTAAAAAACACAAACTGAGAGCAGCCAGTATTAATCAGCTAACACAAATTATTATTTTATAAAATCTTGTTTGTTTTTCTATCACAAATCATTTGAAATAGGTTAATAAAAATAACTGAATAACTGCAGAAACCTTTTGGTTTGCATAATGTTTTGGAGGACAAGGCTTTTCCTACAGAGTTACAAAGTCCAAACTCTGGATACATTAAGCAGGCACTCTTTATGACTGAAATATTCATGCTTCACTTTCACCTTCTTTTTGGTTGCCTCAGAGACAACAAGTCTGAGATTTTGTTTGATGAACCATCAAAACAGTTAATAATAAGAAAAACAGCAGATGTAATTTCCTTTTTAAATCATTGTTATGACAGTAAAAAATATGATCATGGTAACATTTAAAACTTTCTTGTTCCCTAATAAGATGAAAGAAAGAGGCTAGCTGCTTTTGCTCAGTTTCTTCTGAAGAATAAATACACAGGGAAACACTATTTTTATAATTTTTCATTTATTTAAGAGCTGTCACTTCTATCATATAGAGTACAGGGCAATATTTCTTACAAGAGATTAAGTACACATGCTAACTGTTGCTAGCAATTACTTGCTAATGTAGCTAGCTCATGCCTGTTAGCAGAAAATATTTAAATGTACTTTTGTGATAAATCAAAGAAGCAAATTTAATATTTTTTACATCCACATTATCATTACTGATGTAACCTTTTTACATGTAGCCTGTATGATCGTTATTTATTTTTTATTTTTTTACAGTAGAGAATTTTTAAAGCTTTGTTTACGATGTACACTGCAACACTGAATATCTTCAGATAAAAAATAGAAAAACATGACTTTGTGACAATGGTCCAGTTTGCACGTATAAAATGCTAGATGTCTATTTTTTTTATTTTTTGCACAAGCTAAATAACTAATCCACATAAAATTAAAGGTGTTGAAACATAATAATTACATTAAGCTTAATTCTGATCTTAAGGTCATCAAATTGAATTATTTCCAGTTTAATATAAAATAATTATAGCCTTATAGTTGTAAAATCGGAACTGGTTAAAATGTCAGTTTAGTGTTGATTTATTTAATTTTAAGAGTAAAACATCTAAGAGGGAAGTTCATTTAGTCAAAACAAACAACACAATGGGAAGCTGCCATTTTAACAATGTGTTCACTTGCAAAAAGAAAAAAGAAAAAAGAACATTGTTGTCACAGACATCATGGGGCTGTAAAAGTCTTCCACAATAACCGCAGCTGCTGAAGGCCCACAGAGGAGATCTGATAATGGGCCTGTGGGGGAAACAACAAAGTGTTCTGGGACCAAGGATTATCTGGGAGACAGATAAGAAAACATACAAACAGGTTATCAGCTAGTTTATGAGGTGTCACTGCTCAAATATTCACCTGTTTCAGAGGAAAGTCATATAGTTCATCGTCAAGGACTTTTGCAATTCCCATGGATGTTGTCATAATTGTAGACTATTAAATATATATA